>NC_048281.1:35110297-35256129 GCF_009762535.1 Notolabrus celidotus | reverse complement strand
CGGCCCCTAGTGGCCACAGGAGGAACTGCAGTTTGTATCACCTCCAAACTGGCTTCGTGCCTCGGCCCTCACAGGTTGTCACTCGGTTGTGACCTACATTTAAAGCTAAAAGGGAGAGTGAGTGACATCATGGGGGCCGTGTGGGAGGTGGGGGAGGAGGGTGCAGTTGTTTAGAGGATATTCTCCCCGTTTACTCCCCCCCTACCCTCTCCCCTCCCTCCCCACCCCCGGACAGTTTGTCCCACCCAGACTCTCATGGTCACTGCCTCTGTCCTCGTGATAAAACTCCAGCTTATCACCAGTTTCCATTCAGCTTCTTATGTAACGACAGACCGCGGGAGGAAGTGCTGTCCGCTGTGAATGAAGAATGTCTGTGTGTGTGTGTGTGTGTTCAGTGTGTGTGTGTGTGTGTGTGTGTGTGATAAAGGAAGACAGGGGAAGAGTGAGACACGGCGTGGAGTGGAACAGGTTTCCACATGAGAGTAAACCGACAAACATGTAGGACAGTGGAAAAAGTGTGCTCAGCTGATTAATGCACGGACACACACGCACACAGATCAACCCGTTCTCACACTTCTCACACACACACACACACACACACACACACACACACACACATCACTCTCACACCGTCTCACACAGAACCATGTTGTATTGTACGGTTGTTGCTAGGAGACAAACTAATTCCAAACCTCTTGAAACCGGGACTCGCTCCTCGTGTCGGAGCCAGAAAAAGGGAGAGTGAAGGAGAGGGGAGAAGCTTTCACTCTCAGCAGGAACAAACCCACAGACTCATCAAGTCTCTGCTGACTTTAAAAAAAACAACACGTTAAATGCCGACACACATCAAAGAGTCGGGGGTTAAAATCGGGCGTCACGTCATGTGAAACGCGGCGACTCGAGCGAGGAACATGAGAGTGACAGCTGAGGCCAAAAAGACTTTCAGGATTCAAAGTGGAAAATTTAATTCTGATCTGTTTGACTTTGGAAGCCGTACAGAGTCACTGAGTGTCCTCCAAGTGAAACCTAAAGGGACTGAATTAAATCTAAAGATCCTGCTGAACAGGTACAGAGGTTTCTATGAGATGTACATTCAGAGCGAGAGAGAGAAGGAAGTGAAAGACACGAAACAAGGATTTTATTCAGAGAGAGACAAAACATACGATTCAACCTTTTCTCTGCAGCATGTCATGATAAATCAACATGAAGGTGAACTCTCTTTAGCTCTTGATTTGTTCTTTTTAGTCCTTTTTTCCCTCCCTGTTGGTCTGAACACTCTTGACTTTTTTGTCAGCTGGTCTAATTGTTTCAAAGTGATCTTTTTATTATGTTCTGATCAGTGTTTTGTATCAAACATGCTCATATTTTGGTGAATGGCTCAGTTTTCAGCTCATGAACGGAAACATGAGCGTCGTGGAGACAGTGAACGAACGCTCACGCTGCACCCGAGAGTAACTGACATCGGACTTCCATCAGATCTGCTGCGGCCGGGCTCCATGCTCCGGAGCAGGACCGCCGGACAGCTGGAATCATGTGACCGAGGTTTTCCCTGCAGTAATCACTGAATCAAGGATTCTCCTCCTCCTCCTCTCCTCATCCATGTTGTCTTTCTGGTCCTCTGAAAACCTCTGACCTGTTGACTCCAGGCCTGGCTCCGCTCATCATGACTTTGGTTTGTTGTTGTAGTTAAGTGAAATACGATCTGGTGATAACACAGAGTGTTTTATTCTGAAAATTAACCGGATGTTTTCATTTTGTTTTGGTGAAACCTGACTTCCTGTCCCGCTCCATCTGCTCTGTTGAGATTGATGCGTCGTGCTCCGGCATCCGGCAACAATAGAAGTCTTGTGTATCTGATCCGGAGGACTCCGACCTGCTGGATCAGAGACGCAGCTGGAACGCAACGGAGTGGATCCAGTGGAAGTTAACACATTGACTAGAATAGAGACCTATCAGATCTGGAGCTGTGACGGATCGGAGCAGACCCGGCATGGCCAGCAACTCAGACGTAGGAAGCAGTGAGGATGAAGGCAGCTGTTGTTGACATTTGAAAGTTACTTATGAGCCAATCAGAAGAGACCCCAATGAGCTAAAACCTTGTATGGCTTTATGGTTTCATCCTTGTTTCTTCAGTGTTTCTTTCAACATAACCCTTTATTTTAGGCGATGTCACCCACATCTTTAAGAAGCAGATTCTCCCTGTGTGTTTAGGTATTAAAGTTAGACCCTTTACCCAAATATTCTGCTTAAAAAATCAACTTCCTCTCTAAAGATTAAAATCTTTATCATTGGGAATCCTTTCTGTTATGTTATCAGACATGTAGAGTGACAATCTGAGCCTGTGAGCATGGACAAGCTTTGATTTAACATGATTTGTGCAGCCTGGTTCATGTCTGTGGATCTGCTGAAACCTTTCCCTGTAACACCCGTTCTGTTAAACCTGAGAGCAGAATGATCAGTTTTAATAAATGACAGGTCAAACTGATTGAAGGTCACTGGAACAGAAGCAGAGTGTGTCAGGCGTACGGGCGGTCAGGTGATTATAATGTCATCACCGAGGTAAATGGAGGCCTCAGCATTCTTCAGCACACACAGAACAAATGGAGCAGAGACACACTTCCACGCTCTCGTCATGTGCTCCTCATTTCCACCGTGCCGTCTCTGCTCTTCTTCATCCTCACCCTCCTCACATTGTGAAACTCTGAGGATCTCATTCTCGTTTCACCACTCCTTCCCCTCGGCATCGCTCGCCCCTGACGCCCGCTGCTGCTCGTGTCACATGCCGCGGTGGCGTGAGGTCAGCTGCCTGTCTGTCCATCAGTCTGACACGACCGGGAACGTGCTGCTGCTGCGTTTTTCTGCCCCGTCAGGGTTTTCACAGCCGATCGGCTCCGGCGGGTCGATCTCGTGTTTGTCTGCATGTGGAGCTAAAGTTAGAGGCTGACGTGAGAGCAGACATAAAGACTCTGACCGACGCTTCACCTCTGACCTCTCGCAGTAACAGAAATACCTCTGGGTCACCTGCTGCAGTCGTATGTCACTCCGTGTGTCACCTGCAGGATAAAAGCTGATGGAGAAGAGACTATTTATAGGCCGGTATCAGTGAGCTGAGGTTGACACAGTCACTGGCATGCATGAGTGACTTATTCCACTCAGGCTGCAGAGGGAACAGAGAGCATGTGTGAGACGTGGGAGGGGTTTCTCAGAATATACATGACGTTACATTTTGAAAATACGATATGGTCATGAGTCTCCAAAGCAGATTGTTCAAGGTCAGCATTTTGAATCCTTCCTCTGATGTTGTTGAAGATTTGAAAGAAACGCCAGCCTTACCCACAAACAGAACAACATCCCCAAAGTAAAAGAGACACACAAAATAAATGATACACAAAAAAGACAGCACATTTTTTTGGGTGTGACGTTGTGTAGGAGCAAGAAGAAACCATATTTGGTCAAGAGATTAAAACCCCAGGAGGTGAAGTTCGGTAACTAAATTAGCAGAAGCAACACCTTCCCTCTTAATTATGCATGACTTTAAGCCTTAATATAATTTGGTATGTGTGTAATATAATGAATCAACCTTCATCAAAATGTCACGCACAAAGAAATGAGCTATAGAGACCAAAACTGTCTCTGTCTCAGGCTGTAAACATCTTTATTTCTGCTCTTAAGTTTGGCATTTTAACATGGGGCTCTATGGGGATTGACTCACTTTTGGGGACAGCCTCTAGTGGACACTGGAAGAACTGCAGTTCCAGACAGGCTTCCTTTCTTGGCTCTTGGTGTCATGTCTTGGTTGTGACTTATAAACCAGCTAAAAGCCTCAGTTGGTGACATCACGGTGGCCATGTGGAAGGTTAATTGGTTGGTGGTTTAGAGCAGGGATTCCCAAAGTGTGGGTCGGGACCCCCTGGGGGGTCGCCAGGCACAAATGTGGAGTTGTGAAATGTCTTCCTAAAAATTTTTTTTTTTCATAGTTGTCTAGAAATAGTACATTTTACCCATTATAGTAAAAAATATAGATGAAAATAGTAGCTAAACTTGAAATAAAACCTTGAAAATATTAAATGCAATGAGTTTTCTGTCTTTCTTTGTTTCCAGATGACTCCTAAGTTTAGGGTTAGTGAACAGTTAATTATCTAAAGCATCATCAGCAGCAGGTTAATCCATAGGTTTCCACAGGAAACACAGACACATGCTAATGGAGGTAGGCTAACTTTCTGCAGACCAGCTAAATGAAGACACATTAAATCACTCTGAGGGACAGTGGGGGTCGGAAGTCTTTGGCACCTATATTTTGGGGGTCACGGGATGAAAAGTTTAGGAACCCCTGGTTTAGAGGATGTTCTCACCTAGAGATACTAAAAACTGCAGTTCCTCGAGCATCCACTAGAGCAGTGGTGTCCAAACTTTTTTCAAAGAGGGCCACATATGATGTTGTCAGAATAACTCAGGGCCAGTGGCTCCTACTGAAACTTTGGAATCATAAGTTTTCTATCAAATCTCTATTTAATAACAATTATTTTAAAAATGTTCTCAATAAAACGGTAACTAGGAAGTCCTCAGTTCTCCATAAGCCACGTAAATATTAGCAAACATTATCTTCTTCTGGAGGAAAATGGTCGGGCAATGTGGGAAAAAATATTGTATCATTATTTTCCTATGGCAGGATCATGATCTGGATTTCACCACACTTCTTTTTCATGTTGTTTTTAAGACTTTTCTGACAAGCAGACAACAATTTAAGAACTAAATAATTATTTTCCTGAGTTCTAAACTATTTTTATGCACCAAATTTTGCCTTTTCTGCACAATTTCATAATTTTGAACTTGTCTTGTGTCCTCTTTTGTGTCAAGAACATTTTCACATCATGATAAAAACATTAATTTGAAAACCTGTCAACTTTAAGAGTTCTTGTGTTTCTTCTTTATTGCCGTCTTGCAGAGTTCCAAGTGCTTTGGCTTTATACAAGTAGTCCATATGAAGCTTTTTGAGACGTTTCTGGATTGACTTTGTTTGTGCGCTTGAAAGAAACTGCAAATGTACAGATGATTCAGAATGTGATTAATATCTGTGCTATAAATAACACGTTTTAAGATGGAAGCTTGGGGCCATCAATAAATGGACCTTGGGCCGCAATTGGCCCCCGGGCCGTACTTTGGACACCCCTGCACTAGAGGCTGGCTGCAGAAACACAGGAAACCACATACACACCCATTCAAAGAAGTAAACATGTTTACAGCCTGGTTCAAAAAACAGTTAAGGTCTGAAGAGCTCATTTCTCTATCAGCACACACTGTACGGGGGGAATTTATTAGAACTCATATTTTTGAAGATATCAAACCTACGAGTTTTGCCCAAATAAGGGCGTGGCTGACAGGCGGGAACACTGTAGCCGTTCAGCATTTCCAATATGGCTCCCACCAACGATTGGCTTCAAAACAGTGCTTCAGAAACAGATGGGTGAGGTCACAGATACTACGTCCATTTTTTAAACAATCTATGGTGCTTGTTTACATCCAGGTGGTAGAGCTTTATAGCATTATGAGGGGAGGCATTAATCAGAGCTAGAGCCCCAGTCTTGACACTTTAAAGCCCTTTAAGCTTTAAAGTGTTAGAGTTTTTTAAGTACGATTTTCTTACTGAGGTTATGAAATTTTAAGGAGTCTGCATTAAATATAAATGTTGTGTAGCTTCCAATTAAATTCTACAACTTCTAGATCAGACTCTAAATGTCAGGGTGAATTTGTTTGTTCATCTTTTAGCTCTTTTTCGAGCCGTTCCATCGTTCTAGCTGTTTTGGTCTCGGCTAAGTTAAACGTGTGTGTGTACTGCAGCACAGTCGCCCAGTCAGTTATGGTTCACAGATTGTCGGGATGCCTTCACACCAAACTCTGAGGTAATCCCACCTCGGCCAGCGATGACTCAGCGGGTTTGGTAAGAGATTATGAAGTGTAGACGTGTTTGGATTCGCCGTGCCGCCACCAGTTTGAGTTTCTGATGAAATGTGGTTAAACCAAAGAACAGGCGGACTCAGTGTGACTTCTGGATCTGCAGTATCATCTTTCGAGAGGTGTTGAGTCACCAGATTGGATTCAAAGTTTTACACAACGGTCATGACTCAGAGTGCGTCATCGTGTATCAAATATACCTTCTTGTTCGGCTCTGGTAGCGGTTGTCTCTGAACATGTTGGATCTACCACGCGGATGTGGTCGGTCATGTTTATTTACCTCCATGCCTCTTTTTTTTTAATCTGCGTCAGAAGGAAAGATGCATGGAGCAAGATGATCAAATAGTCCTCTCGTTCTGGCACGGTGTCAGCTGGATTAAATCCACATTGAAACGGTACCAGGCAAGGTGAAAGTCAAATTTCAAGACCAGATTAGACCCTGAGAATCCCAAAACTTAAGATGCCACCTCTACAGAATAGGCTGCAAACAAATGATGTGACGTTATCATCATGACTAATCAATGAGCATGCTTTCCCTTTGCTTAGATGCTTGTGTCATGACATAGATAAGACTAAATCCTGCAGAGAAGTCAAAACCAAATCATCACTTGTTTTTTCAATCTCTCAACTTAATGAGAAAACCTCTTAATCTGCAATCTCTCTTCAGATAATGTCACAGAAATCCTAAAGATCTCCTCAATCAGATCTCCCTGTTTCTTATTAAATGTCATGAGTTTGTCAATGATCCATTAAAGATGAGTCAGGTAGAGGAGCACAAAAAGCTGATCCATCTAGTCCCAGATCCACGTGGCCCTCTCAGCAGCAGATTTTCCCACGAGGCGGAGCAACAGAGTCCGGCTCTATGATGACAGTTTGGCCTTTGTATCAACAGACGTATGTTCCTGTCTGTTTGTATTTTTCCTGGATTTTACCTGCTGTGTTCTCACATCAACACACCTTCATGAGGTGATTTTATTTCGGGGCTTGCAGGAAAAAGTCTGGGTGAAGTTGGGGGGAGAAATGTGGCTGTTTGCATTCACACATGGAGCCCAGCCAGAAAATTAAAGGACATTTTCATGAGTTTAGTGCATCAATGATAAAGCTAAAAGAAAGAAGAAAATCCAATTTTAACAGACAGAAGACAGAAGAAACTCTAAGGTGAATTCACTAAGCTTGGTGCAGTTTGCTCTTGTTTTGCTTCTGATGAGCTGTCGGCATCTTCTTCAGAGCTGCACTGTGCGCTCTAATCCTAAAGGCTGATTTATACTTCTGCGTCTCCCCTACGCAGCAGGGGCTGACGCAGACATGAGCACCACATACTTGTGCGTCGGTGTGTCCGTGTCGCGCAGCAATTCTCCGCCGAAACGCCTGAGGGCAGCGCGGTCTCTCTGATAGCCGGTCGCCTGCTTCCGGTCCCGCTACGATCTCTGTTTACTTTTCCACAGAGATTCAGAGCGTGTTCTGTTAATCTACAGCTGATACATGTTGCTGTTTATCATACAGACATGATTACATGAAGAATAGAGAGGAAGGGATGAAATACACGGCCGATGTGCGGCCGATGTCCGGGATCCCGGAAGTGTTGTAAATGCGGGAAAGACAAAGCCGCCGAGCGGACCAATCACAGGGCTTGAGGTCCGCGTCGGCTCTACGGGGAGTTACATTTTGGAGGAGGTGCACATCAGCTACGTGCGTAGGCCTCGGCGTAGGTACGGGAGCTACGCGGACCCCCGGCGTAGGGTACGCCGTTGATTCAACGCAGAAGTATATATCAGCCTTAAGTATGAATCAGGCTTTAGCTTGTTATGGATAAATCAAACAAAAAACCTCTGTGCTGCAAAGTGACACTGCCCATATGTGTGGAGGTTCAGCCACAGACATTCCCAGACTGATATAACCTCAGATTATTCTAATAACAGGAATGTCAAAGTATTATTTAACAGACCTCATTCATAGATCTATTCACTAGCAAGGACCACGCCACACAAGGATATGAGTAAGTAAGTAAGTACATTTTATTTAGTATAGCACCTTTCACAGAATAAAATCACAAAGTGCTTCACAGGAAAATATCCAACACATTAAAAGAAACAGACCATAGCATAAATAGAACATTAGTCTGAACACAGTGAGTCCAAGGCCTGTTTAAATAAATGTGTCTTCACAAGTTTTTTAAAGGCGACAACAACAGAGACAGCTGAACGAACATTTACAGGAAGAGCGTTCCACAATGTCGGTGCCACCACTTCAAAAGCACGGTCGTCTTTTGTTCTTAAAGGTGACATATCATGCAACATTGACTTTTTAATGGTTCTTTACCTGAAATATGTGTCCCTGTCTACAAACCCCCCGAGAATGAAAAGAATCCATTCTGCCCCTGTTCTGATTTCTCCACCTTTCTGTAAATGTGTGCTGAAACGAGCCGTTTCAGACTTCCGTGTTTTTGTTACGTAACAACAATATCCGGTCTGTCACGGAGTCAGAGCTCGGAGCTTGTTCAGCCCATAGACTGTATAAAATAATACTGAATCCCTCCTCCGTTTTTCATTACCTGCACACATGTGTGCTAACAAGGAGCTTAGGAGGGAGGCATGCTAGTTGTAGGCTGTCTTAATAAACACAAAGGTCGGTTTGACTCCCCACGTCTGCAGATTTGAAGATCTAGTGGATGATTTTTATTTATCATGGACAAGTGCTAGCTCTAGTTAGCATAGCTACATAGCTACATGTCGTAGCTGTAGCTGTGTAGCAAGACACACGTCTACATACTGACAAATAAAACAACAAGAAACACTAAATCTGTGACCAATCCTTCAGAAAAGGTCCTGCTGCCTTTCTGGAAGAAGTCAGTTTTACTCCCCACGTCTGCAGATTTGAAGATCTAGTGGATGTTTTTTATTTGTCATGGATAAGTGCTAGCGCTAATTAGCATAGCCACATAGCTACATGTTCGTAGCTGTGTACCAAGACACACGTCTACATACTGATAAATAAAACAACAAGAAACACTAAATCTATGACCAGTCGTTCAGAAAGGTCCTGCTACAGGCGCCTCTCCGTCAGGATCAGATTCTAGATCAGATTCAGAGGGTTGAAGTAACGTGATCTCTGAGCAGCCGTGTATATTCAGCCAACATGTAAACATTAGATCAACGTGCTGGAGAGCCGAGGGCACATCCACTTCCGGAGGGGGCGTGGTCAGAGAGAAAACAGAGTGTTCTGATGAGGACTGAAGAAGAGGGATTTTCAGGCAGACCAAAATCTGATTTCAAAGTGTTTTTTTGAGCATAAACTTTAAAGACATGTTTTGGGGACCTCTTAGACCAATATATGTTGATGAAAAAAGCGTGATATGTCCCCTTTAAACGAGCTCGAGGGACAACCAGCAAGCCCTGGTCAGAAGACCTGAGTGGCCTACTGGTGAGGTAGGGGTGGAGCAGGTCGGCGATGTATTCAGGAGCCTGACCACACAGAGCTCTATACACAAAAACCAGAACTTTAAAATGAATCCTAAATTTAACCGGAAGCCAATGTAGGGGAGATAGAATCGGAGTGATGTGGGTTGTCTGTTTGAACATTTAATGAGTTAGTTGTGCGTAGTGTGGCCCAGCAGAAGGAGACTCAGGATGGGGGGTTCGGTCACAGCGTTATCCTGCCGAGCTGATCTTGACCCGGGTTGTACCTGGAAAGTAGACAAGGGCGTAGAACAGGGGTGTCAAAAATGCGGCCCGCGGGGCAAAACCGGCCCGCCAGAGGTTCCAATCCGGCCCGCGGAATGACTTTGCAAAGTGAAAAAACTACAGAGAAGACATTAACTGCCATTTTTCAATAAAAGTAACTACTATTTCAAATTTGTCCTCTGAGGTTTGCATAAAAACATTGTGCTGCAGGGGGGTCCATAATAGTCAACTTTACCCTCTTCATTATTATAATCTCTCTGTTCTTTTGCAGTAAACATTACACTCTGTGTCAGGTGAGTGGGTAACCTGTGTGTTTAGTGTGTTCACAGCAGGTTTCAGGGCTTAAAGAGTAAAATATTAGGCCCAACTATGAGACTCATCATGGCAATAAATACAACAGCTGTTTCTGTAGAAAGATAATTCATTAAATGTGAACATTTTCAGAATTTACTTCTACTTTTCTGCACTAAAACAAAGGGAAACATTAAGAGTTGTTGTTACTTATAGGTCATTATGTTTTGATTTTACTGGTCTGGCCCACTTCAGATCAACTTGGGCTGTATGTGGCCCCTGAGCTGACATGAGTTTGACGCCCCTGGCGTAGAAGAAGCGAGCACAAGTTGAGTAGAAGGGGATAAGGAGAGAGGTTAAGTGCAGTAGAGGAAGGAGTAGGCTGGCTACGTTTAAGTAGGCTTGTGAGGTGATCGAGGGCGTGGTTTAGGCGTGGTCCTGCTCCAGAATTTAAAGCTGCTGTGAGGAACTTTTGTTTTGTATCGATTCTGGCGCCCCCTTGTGCACAAAGTGATGCCTCTTATCTCTTGTCCTATACATGCAAAAGTAGTGTTTTCAACAAAACCTCATCCTGTTGTCTTTTAACAGTCAACTTTATCAGGCAATGTGATTATTTTCCATGAAAACAGTCAAGTAAAGGCTGTTTCTGAAGCGAGATGTCCATCATCTGGTCTGACACCTACCCCCTCAGGGCGGTTTCAGGCACTCAAAATGACAACAGAGAAGGTGTCAGTGTTGCTGCTGATGGTCTTGTTTGCTATTGAAGGTCATAAAGAGGCATCGGTATCATTTTCAGTCTGTTTCTCAGACAGTTCAAAACTCCTCACAGGGCCTTTAAGTTAACACCTTGACTTCATTTATTTTTTAGGTCATCTTGAGGCAGATTTGTTGACATGGTCACTAAAAACTTGGGCATGACAGGATTCACTCTCAGCATCTGTGTTTGTGAATTAGACATTTTTGTAATGAGGCTCATTTGCACAGTAAATGAACCCCAAATGAATGCCTGATGTCTCATTTAATATGTGCAAACAACACCGGCACACAGTGACACTATTTCCTCTGCAGCCCAGTTTGTGGAGCATTTAACCCTTTGTGTCTTTTTGGATCCATTGCACACATTTATTTAAATTAAAACAGGCTTTTGAATCAGGTCTGCAGAGTTTTAACAAAATACTGCTTTCATTTGTGTTTAATGATTCTGCTTGTGATAAAAACCCTCTGAATGATGAACACTGAAGGGTTATTTTGAGACTCAGTTTGTAGAAATGATCGAGCTTTAACGCTGCTGAAGTGATGCTGATTAAAAAACATGAGTTCAGAGATTCAGGGGAGAAAATGTGAGTGGACTTTGGGTTTCCTGCATCCTGTCAGGTCTTCCATTAGCAGGAAGTTAATGTAATGAATTATGATGATCATATTAATGAAGCAATATATTTTACATGTTGAGTCAGATGCATGAACGTCAGGTTAAAGAATGGACCTGATTTTAGTAATATTTGTCAAATGAAAGATTGCATTCTTTGTCACCTCATTGATTTTTCAAAGCCCTCTCTGTCGGTCCAATCTCTACCTGGACTGATAAACAAACTCTTCACTTCTTTGACGGAGAGGATCTGGACTTTTAAAAGAGGCAGACTTCAGCCGAGACGGCAACACTCCGAGTAAATGAATCCTTTCAGCTCTGTGGAGTCTGGTTTTATCGCTGACAGTGAAACATGAGAGCCAATCTGTGTTTGCTAATCTCCTAACCTTGCATTTAATTCTATTCAAGTAAAAAAGCAGAGCCTGAATGAGAGTCTGTGGCATTGGGAAGTACTTTTCTGAAATACTGTAAGTTGACATTCAAAGGAAGCTGCACTTTGAAAATATCCGTGCACAAAGAGAAATGTTTCTGGCTCCTGTTTCCTGTGCTCACGGTGACTCAGAAACCTTGAGGGATGTGACACAAAGTCAGGGTAAGGACTGTGCTTTTAACGGTGATGAGTGAGGGGCCGCCGGTTCATTCTGCAAACTGGAACACCTGAGAAAAACACACTTTACCTTCAGTCTGACTCTCCTGTTTCCTCCTTAATATAAAGCAGAGCTCTGAATCACAGCCGGCCAGCCTGATGACATAACGCTGGAGGACTTTAAAGTCTCACATGCGACAGCTTTGAAGTAAAAACTCAGACACATAAGGGTTTATTACTTATCAACATTTAGTCTTTGTCTCTTTCATGGGGCTGCAGATAAAATACAACACATTTATGACAAATAATGCAGAAGAAAAGAAGCTCAGACAGATATTAAAAGGACTTAATTGTGCACATTGAATGCATCAAAACTGCAGAAGATTGAGCTGCTTTACAGCATTATAAATCACTGATCAGTTTCATGGTGTTTGCTAAAGTTTATGCAGAAATCTCATAAAGTAAGAGTTCAGGAAATATCAGGTTTCTGGTTTCATGAGTTTTTTTTAAACATCTTTCCATAAAAATATGCATTCTTTTCCTGTCTTTGAGCCGCTAAATGTTTGCAGCACATTTACCTTTAAACCTCTGTTATGCTAACATATTGCACCTTGACTCATCTCTCAGTGGACCGCTGCAGAGGTGCATTGTTCGTCAAGCTCAAGCAGCTGGAAATGGTGGCTATATGATGTTCTAAAGTTGCCCGTGTAAAGTTAAAGGGACAGTTCGTTGAGGTTTAATTAATAGTGTGTGTATAACCCAAAGAGGATCCTGGTCAGCTCGGCTCCTCTGTGCAGAAACCAGCCGTAGTGTCACGGTGTGCAGAAAACAAAAAGAGGAGCCAACATGCAAACATAAAGTATAATTCAATAAAGTAAAACTGAGACAAAACAAAACACAAGAACACTGGGACACAAGAGGACGTAGTAACACTCACACAGAGACTGAATACTAACAGGGGCAATCAGACACAGGTGAGACAACGAGACACAGGTGGAACTCATGAGGGTGCAATCAACCTGGAGGGAAACACGAGAGCGTAAAGAACACACGACATGAAACAGGGAAAAAAAAACACAATTAACACAAGAAGAAAAATATAATGATCTAAACAAAAGCAACACATGACAGGTAGAGCGGACACAGAAGTGAGGCCACCAACCTCTACTAATGGAGATAACTTCTCATGTGATTTAGCTCAATTCAAGACAGTCTGACCGTCTCAGCAGATGTGTGTCTAACATGAGTCTGGTCCTGCTGGAGGTTTCTGCCTGTTAAAGGAAGTCTGTCTTTGCCCCTTGCGCTTCAAATTTAAAAACTGACTGCAAGACATGGATGGACATAAGTTTGGACCGTGGTGCATGAATTATTAAAAAGCCAGCATGCAGGTCTTCACCAGAACTTTAAAACCCCCCAAAAATACCTTAACAAAAGTAGAGCAAGCAACACAACCCCAACACGGTCTCAGCAGATGTGTGTCTAACATGAGTCTGGTCCTGCTGGAGGTTTCTGCCTGTTAAAGGAAGTTTGTCCTTGCCACTGTAACTTGCTAAATGATGCAAAGTGCTCTGCTCATGGTGGATTAAGATGAGATCAGACTGAGTCCTGTCTGGAAGATGGGACTGGATCTGATCCGGTCTTGATGTTGGGTCTTTGTTAATAATAGAACATAGAGTACGATCTAGACCGGCTCTGTTTGGAAAGAGTCTGAGGAGAACTTTTGTTGTGATTTGGTGCTTTATAAATAAAGATTGATTCCCTCTGTGAGATGTGTTACATTTAAACCATCTTAGTGGATGTTTGAACTTTAATATTTAATCATCTGTGACTGAAACATTTAAACGCTGCTGAGGAGAAATCCATGATAATATCGACTGTCTCACTGAAGAGTTCTGAAAGAGACACGGACATCTCATCATGTAAAGAGTGTAGAATGCAGTCTGATAAATGTGGCTTCACAGGATGAAAATATGAAACCTTGGAGTATAATTTTAATGGATTTGCATCCATAATGGACTCATCTCCATCATGGGAACAGGTCGTACCTGTTTCAGTACTCGAGCTGTAAAGTTCATCCTCTCTCACTCTGTTTCTGTGACTGGAGAGGAGTGAATCCATCAGGACGGACTGTGAGAGTCCCAACAATGTGAGTGGTTGTTAATGGTCTGTGCTGTGAGGTGTGTGTGAGAATGTGTGTGTGTGTGTGTGTGTGTGTGGGCGGGTTATTGTTGCTTTGACAAACCGTTGATGACGTGCGCGGTGCGCGGTCTGCGTTGCACACTCAGAGTGAAAAACAACAGAACAGAAAGAGAAAAGAGGAGTGAGGACGGGATGAAGAAAGTGTGAGGAATGAAGGAGAGAGGGAGCCGTGCGTGTAAACACTCTGACGGGCGGAGGTGAAGGTGCTGTTTGTGGAGGTAGCGTCAGTGATGTCATCAGCCCGTCTCACCTCAGTGCTACAAACACAGAGTGATGGTCCTGATCTGCGTCACGGATGTAGCAGGTTATCTGAGTGACCTCTCACCATCATCAGACCTGAACATGTAAAACAGAGACCGGTCCTCCCCCATGACCTTTCATGATGACGGACAGATTTCAGATTAGTGCTGCAGCTTTGTTCCCCCTGACCTCAGACACTCATTAAGACTGAGACCGTTTCTAAAGTGGAATCATTAAACAGGACTGTCCTGATAAACATCCTGACATTACATTTAATTCAAATGAGGTACAAAAGCATCACGTGTATAGACTCTTTCCAAACAGAGACGGTCTAGACCGTACTCTATGTTCTACTATCAACAAAGACCCAACATCAAGACCGGATCAGATCCAGTCCCATCTTCCAGACAGGACTCAGTCTGATCTCCTCTTAATCCACCATGAGCAGAGCACTTTGCAGCATTTAGCAAGTTACAGTGGCAAGGACAAACTTCCTTTAACAGGCAGAAACCTCCAGCAGGACCAGACTCATGTTACACACACATCTGCTGAGACCGTGTTGGAGAGAGGGATAGAGGGAGATGAAGAGAGAGAGAGATGATAGTGGGGAGACGGATAGTAGTAGTTGTAGCAGCTGGAGTCTGGCACGTCCACAGCAGCAGAGATCCAGAGGAACCTACGAGACAAGGGAGCTCAGGGACTCCAGAAAGGTCTAAGAAAAGAGAGAAGAGAGAAGAGAGGGAGACCAGAAGAAAGAAAAAGAGGAGAAGAAATGGAGAAGGAAGGAGAAGAAAAAGGAATGAAAGAAAGAAGAATGGACAGAAGGAAAAGAGAAAAGGAGACATAAAGGATGAAGAAACATGGAAAAAAGAAAGGAATGAAAGAAAGAAAGAAAGAAAGAAAGAAAGAAAGAAAGAAAGAAAGAAGGCAGGAATGAAAGGAAAAAGGAATGAAAGAAGGAAGTAAAGAAAGTAAGAAAGAAAATAAAGAAAGAAAGAAAGAAGAAAAGAAAGGATGAATAACAGACCCAAAAAAAAGGAATCTAAAGCAGAGATCCAGAGGAACCTACGAGACAAGGGAGCTCAGGGACTCCAGAAAGGTCTTTGGTTAGTAACTTTAATGGGACAGGAAGAGTTAAAGTGAGAGACAGGCAGAGAGAGGAGAGAGAGGGAAAGACAGGATCCCAGTGTGTCAGTCTAAGCCTATAGCAGCATAACTAAGACCTGGTCCAAGCCTGATCCAGCTCTAACTATAAGCTTCATCAAAAGTACCAGTACCTTAAATATATATTTGGCATTTAGTCAGAGAAAGTCACCTAAGAGGTTTTTTTTCATGGTTTAGGAAATAGGGAACTCAAATATGTCCCCTGTTAGAAGATGTGTGGCGACTCCCAAGTTCCCTGTTCGATAGATAGACAAGTACACAAAAAACACACACACATAAATTCAGATTGAAGGATAAAATCAAAATGAAGAAAAGAAAACTGGAAAAAAATTGTATTTCAGCAAGAAAGAAAGAGAACAAAAAGAACCATTTCAAACATGTCTTGTGAGAAACGAGGATAAAAGTCTTTGTGTTTCTCTCCCTCCTGTCTGTCCAGAGGCTCAGAACATCAAATCTGCAGCATGTGAGCTCAGATTTGCATAAAAGCAGAACAAAAAAGCAATTCTCTTTGGTGAATCATGCCCCTGAGAAACACAAAGGGAGAATCCTGCGCCATAAAAAAACAAAATGTTTGTAAGATATCAGCTTAATGGCTCCAGATCGGCTCCTCGGCGTCCACACAGACGGGCGTGTGATTCTGTGCTCCGCGTGTGATTCTGTGCTCCACGTGTGGAGCAGGTAAGAAGGTTTTCAGAGGAGAGAGAGGGACTGTGCAGAATTACACACAGATATAAAATCTCTTTTTAACATGACAGCTAAATATTCTACGTAGAGCTTGTACATTTAAATACAGAATTCCATGATTTCAATTAAAATGGTTTGATATTCCTGTAAAGATGGCATGAAGACACTCGCAGTTTCATTAGTGCTAATGCTAGCTGTAACTACTGCTGCTTCCTATTTCCTCTTTATTGTAATGACCACTTTTCAGGAGACTTCAAAGATTCCTTGTGTTTAATTTGAGAGTGTTTTTTTCCTCTCTGAGTACTTGCAGCATATGTTTTGGGGCGGCAGTAGCTCAGTCCATAGGGACTTGGCTTGGGAACCGAAGGGTTGCTGGTTCGAGTCCCAGTATGGACAAAGTTTGGCAAGTGGACTGGTGGCTGGAGAGGTGCTGGTTCACCTGCCTGGGCACTGCCGAGGTGCCCTTGAGCAAGGCACCGAACCCCCAACTGCTTGGGGTGCGCTGGTTGACGGCAGTATCCTCACTCTGACATCTCTCCCTAAGCATGTTCACTGCATGTGTGTGCATTTGTATGTATATACCAAAAAACTGTATGTGTAGCATGTCCAAAATAGCATGAGTGAAAAAATTGAATTTCCCCCCTGGGGATCAATAAAGTACCTTTCTTTCTTTCTTCTTTCTTCAAATTGCAGTTGAGTTATTCTCGACTGAAACAGAGAAAAACATCCACACCGGTGACGCCATTTTTACTCTCTCATCAGCTTGTTATAGATTTGCTTCTTCTTCTCTGTGTTGTCTTGTTAATAAGTAAATAAAATCATCTTTGATCTGTTGTTTTAATGCATAAAATTATATCATTAGATTAGTAAATCAAAACGGTTAATACATGTTCCGACATATTGCACCCTTCATGTGTCATATTGCAAAGGTAAAGCAGAGCTCTTTTGATTTAAATGCTTTTAAGTTAGTAATTTTTTGATCTGGAGAAAAGAAAAACATCTGAATCTTTAATATTTAAAATGTTCTATTCTTGTAATCAATTTGTCTGCTTTAGTTTTTGCTTGTTTTTGCAGTAAATGCTTTTTTGTAACACTGTCTAAGCACAGAATAAAATGTATGCATGATTCAGTTATTAAGAATGATGTTATTTTTGAAATATGTTCTATTTTAACTGATTCATTCAATTATTTTTCTTAGTCTTTTATTGAATTCATTTTGCTTTAATTTATTTTGTTATTGTTCTATAATATAATATAATAAAACGTTCATACTTTTATCAGTAATAGACTCTAACTGGGTTCTCCTCTATCCCTCTCTCCAACACGGTCTCAGCAGATGTGTGTCTAACATGAGTCTGGTCCTGCTGGAGGTTTCTGCCTGTTAAAGGAAGTTTGTCCTTGCCACTGCTGCGTCCTGGGTCGATCCAGAGGCGATCCCAGACTAGGCAGGAGATACAATCCCTCCACTGAGTTCTGGGTCTACCCAAGGGCCTTCACCCAGTTGGACGTACCCGGAACACCTCTAATGGGAGGCGTCCAGGAAGCATCCTTATCAGATGCCTGTCTCTCACTTTAACTCTTCCTGTCCCATTAAAGTTACTAACCATAGACCTTTCTGGAGTCCCTGAGCTCCCTTGTCTCGTAGGTTCCTCTGGATCTCTGCTGTAGATTCCTTTTTTTGGGGTCTGTTATTCATCCTTTCTTTTCTTCTTTTGTTCTTTCTTTATTTTCTTTCTTACTTTCTTTACTTCTTTCTTTCATTCCTTTCTTCCTTCTTTCATTCCTTTTTCCTTTCTTTCTTTCTTTCTTTCTTTCTTTCTTTCATTCATTCCTTTCTTTTTTCCATGTTTCTTCATCCTTTATGTCAACTTTTCTCCTTTCCTTCACCATTTATTCTCCTCTTTTTCTTTCTTCTGGTCTCCCTCTCTTCTCTCTTTTCTTAGACCTTTCTGGAGTCCCTGAGCTCCCTTGTCTCGTAGGTTCCTCTGGATCTCTGCTGCTGTGGACGTGCCAGACTCCAGCTGCTACAACTACTACTATCCGTCTCCCCACTATCATCTCTCTCTCTCTTCATCTCCCTCTATTCCTCTCTCCAACACGGTCTCAGCAGATGTGTGTCTAACATGAGTCTGGTCCTGCTGGAGGTTTCTGCCTGTTAAAGGAAGTTTGTCCTTGCCACTGTAACTTGCTAAATGCTGCAAAGTGCTCTGCTCATGGTGGATTAAGCTGAGATCAGACTGAGTCCTGTCTGGAAGATGGGACTGGATCTGTTTCGGTCTTGATGTTGGGTCTTTGTTAATCATAGAACATAGAGTACGGTCTAGACCGGCTCTGTTTGGAAAGAGTCTGAGGAGAACATTTGTTGGGATTTGTTGTATATTTCTAGGATTGTGTGTGTGTGTGTGTGTTCTGGTTTAACTGTCCAACAGGGACCTTTTGTGCTTTTACACCCTCACAAATGGGGGACATATTATTTGATATTACATTATATATTTATCTGATTATGTTAAAGATGTTTGCCATTATGATGAGATGTTAAATATCCACAAAGTCATGGATGGTTATTGTAAAGTGTTGGTGTGTGTTTTTGTACTTGTTTAACTGTCTAACAGGGACTTATTTATCATCACACAGCTACCAACAGGGGACACATTCGAGTTTCCTGTTTTAACATTCTTAAAATGATCCTGAAACCCCTCACATGCTAAGATTCACAATGTTAAACCAACAGGGGACCTGAAGGTGTGTGTGTGTGTTAAATACAATGTCGGCAGAGCTCCAGCTACACAACCCCGAGGACAGTGCCATGAAATGTTTGTCTTTCACTGCTGCACACTGCGGATGGGATGCCAAATATCTGCTGAAGGCATTGATGGTTTTTATGAAGTTTCGTATAATCCCAGGTGTGTGTATCTGCGAGTGTGTGTGTGTTGGCTGAGACACTTCTGTCCCGCTAATAAGGAGCCGGTCTGACAGCAGTCTGACATCCTCCTGACAGACAACGAGCCAGCTTTGTGCTGAGTTACTAGAATATTCCTGGCATCTCCAGCTCAGGGTTAACTCCAGGGACACAGAGGCAACACTCGATCAATTTAGATTCTGCAGTTTCCAGATTTCCTTCCCTTCAAATGTGATATTCACTCTGACAAACGACAGTCACTCACTCAGTAGTATTTAGGTGAAATATTTTCTTTTTATTGAATCGCCAGGGTCAGGTATGTGAGGCACATTGACAGAACACATGAATGCTTACCTGTCTGCAGAGTTTATATAACAGGAGGCTTATATTGCTAGCCAGAAACCCAGCAGACAATGTAGCTGTAGAATTGAACCACACAGAAATCTACATTGTATGCCAGGTTCAGGACAGAGCAAAGGTTCTTTTCTTTCAATACGCAGCGAGTCAGACTTCTTCTTTGGCAAAATCAGTGTTTGAAACATCTTTCAGAAGGCTTTATTGTTCAACTTCAATATTCTCTTACCAAGGACATCCAAAGTCTCTTCAAATTTGGCTCAAAGTTAAGAAATGTACTTTATTGAAGCCTTGGAAATCGTTGAGATTTTTTAATTTGCACTGGTGTCAAAAGACGGGAAGATGCATTGAGTTTGCAGTGAAAGAAGAGAAACAGAAAAGGAGGTGATAGAAAAGAAGAAAAACTTTAGAACAAGCTGACGTGAAAGAAAATCGACTTTGAAAGCTGTCAGTTCAAACTAAAATAGTTAGAAACCTGAAACCCACCCAATAAAAAGACCCATGATGTTATTTCAACGAGTGACTGTGAGCCACGGCCCCCTGGTGGACAGGGACGGTAGTGCAGGTGAACTGCGATATAAGTCACTTACAGTAAAGACAAATACAATTCTGTTTGCAGCTATTTTAACCACTTAATCAAATGTGTGAATGTGAACAAATTATTTATTTGTACTGAGCCACCTTCACAGATAATTTCTCTGTTTATAATATAAAAATATTTTAAGTATAGATATGTATTTTTCTTTGTCTCATGCATTCAATGTGTGCTTTTTTTAAGATTTGGACTATCCCAGAATATTTTTAGACCTCATATTGAATCACTGATTCTTAAATTTTGGGTTGTAAAATATTCTCAAGTTTTAGTAGGCGTGGCTTATCATCTTATGAATTACACCAGATAAGCTCCGCCCACAAAACATCTTCAAAAATGCCAGTTTTTGAATCTTCTGAGACACAATCACAAAAGGAAATGAAACATATGCCATGTGAAACTGACGCCAAATCATGAGTTGCTAACCGCATTACAATCCTTTTCAAAATTAGCTGTTAGCATATAGCGAGGGGCATTTCAAGCCAAAACACTTTTACAATACAATTAATTAAATAATTTCACAGCCATGCTCAGTCTCTGGAAATACGTGTGTAGTAATGTGAGATTCAGAAACTGAAACCGCGACTGTCGCTCATGTTTTCTTCTTCCTTTGCTATTTAATGCAGTTAGCATTCTTCTTCTTCTGTTACTTAATGCGGCTTTAAGACGCTCTGTAGCCCCTGTCTGGTGGGAATACCGTATTACAACCAGGCACCAGTAAAAACGATGAAAAATTTTACTATAAAAATGAGTAAATATTCAAAGTAACTCTTTGATTTTTACAAAGTGAACAAATACTCGAATATTCGAAAATCATTGCCCATCCCTGTTAGCATACACATGCTACATTAGCTGAGAAACCTTTGCATGACTCAAAGCTGTGAATTCAAAGCTACAAAATGTCTCTGTAGTGTTAGCTTGTGCTTTATCATTGCAGGAATAAACTCCCTTCTCAAACACCCGGAACAAAAACATGAATAATCAACAGCTTGATCCAAATCCTGCAGTTAGAAATGTCTCTACATTTAATACCTGATGCTAACACTTGATGTAAACCACTGTGTGTCTTGTCTTTTGCAAAATTAACTGCATAGTTTAAATTTCATGATAAATATCTGAGTTTTTCCAGAAAAAGTAAATGACATCATCTGCATAATGATTGAACAGCTACAATGAAGAGGTGCTGCTTTGTCCACAGGGGGCGCCAACATCTACACAAACTCAAAGTTCCTCTCTGGAGTACTTCAGGTGCATCAAAGCTAGTATTTAAAACTTTAACATGTTTATTCTAATGTTGGATAATGCTTATTTTCTGAGCTTCTCCACACCTAATGAAGACCCCGATATCAGGAGGCTTTCAGAAACTTGTACAAGTTTAAATTTCAACAGAAACTTTGAGTTTTTTAAAACTACTCTTGTGATCTTAAGGCCCTAAAATACATACTTAGCATGCTTCAGTGGATTTGAGTTTCCAGCGTTTTCACACAAAGAGGATCTCACAGAGCACGAGGCAGAGGGAGGCAGAATTAAAAGAAGAATGACGGAAGAGGAAGAGGAGAAAAAAAGCCTGACAAGGGCCCCTTGTGGAGTTGTGACACAGAGAACATCCTGTCCGTGGGGTCACAGGATGGAGCCCCCCTCTCGTCGCAGCCAATCGCAGGATTGGAATGCACCGGCAGCCAATGGGAGCAGAGGTTTGGACCCGCTCGACCAGGAAGTAGGCCGAGCCGTCAGAGACCCAGTAGCCAGATGTAGCTGCTGATTGCTACACAGGATCTACACTGCCTACTGAGCAACTGACAGCAGCCACAGAGGCGTGAAGCGTGAAGCCAGAATGCTTCGGTCATGCCCGGCGAGGAGAAAATGAACCTCTGTGGACGAATCTGAGGAGAGAGAGAGAAGAGGGAGAAGTCTGTTAGAGGCAACACAAGAAGAAGGGAGAGAAAATCACAACGGAGGAAGGAGAAGAGTTATCAATAAATCAATAAGACAACTTTATTTGTAGCAACTTGTGCAAAAAACACATCAGGTCAGCAGAGTCAGGAAACATTTGAGTGTTTCCAGATATTACTCAACTCCTCTTGGTTTCTTTTATCTCTTACTCTCTTCTTATTGTCCTGTGTTATTGCTTTAACTGTTTACTTCAAAAAGCTCCAAACATTGAGGTCTCACAGGATGTAAATATATTCTACTGCACAGAAAATCAAACTGTTGAATTAGACGATGTTCCTGCTGATGAAACCTTTCATAGTGATCACCAATGAGGGTGTAAATGAAGGTTTTCTCAATGCATACTGCTGTCACGTGATGGAGTTTGTTTTCTTTGTACTTTATGTTTATTACTGGCTGCATAACCAAATCACTTCTGTAGGACAATAAAGATGAAGTTTAAACGTTGATGATCTGCCTGTTTTGTTCTCTTTAACTTTGTCAGGAAAGTCTCTCCATTGCATGTTTAGAAAAATGCGTTCATATAATGTGAAAACGCTGCAGGATGCATGCCAGGCCTGTAGTTGGCGGTACAACTTTGGAATGAAACACCTCTGCACATTAAGACATCTTCGACAGAGCGATGAGTACAAGCTCATGTTAGAAGGGGTGCCACTTTTAAAAGACTTCACCCCAGGACGTGGTTTCAAAAGTCTGCGTTTTGAGCCGCCCAAAATGCTGCAAAAGAATGGCCAAAAAACAAGAATAGTTTAATGTTTTCTAATGATCAGGTTTAGTGTAAACAGCCCTTTAGATTTTTGGAAAAGAGCTTCATAAATAAAGGTTTTATAAAACAGCTGAAGCTAAATTAGTTACACAAAAGAGCTCAAACAGGCGGGCGGCCCAGGCTCGAATTCAGCCTGTCATTCTCTCCCAGTTTCCTAAACTATCCACTGTCCTCTCCTCTATCAATAAAGGTGTAAACCCCCCCCACAAGAAAAACCCAAAGGAGCTCAAACATGGAAAAGATAGAACATAAATACTGATAAATGAAGGATCTTAAAAGCACGATAAAAGTATGAGTCTGCAAAGAGACAGAATAAAACCTAAGAAGCATTTAGTCATCAGGTTTCTGATTCTTATTAACAACTTCTGAAAGTTTTGTAAGAAGCTAAATGAACTAACAGAGGAAAAGCATCTGCAGGATCAAACCTGAGGAGCCAAACGTGAAGCTTTCTCAAAGGTTTGCTCGTCGCAACAATAATCCTGTGATCGTAGAACAAGTTTATAAAGACCGCTTTAGACTGTTTCAGTCTTTAACTGTGAGCAAGAAACCAGCAGATAAAATAAAGAGTACAAAAAGGAGAGAGGATTATTACATTCTATGCAGCCTCTCCTTAAAATTCGAGTTGTATTGTATCGGCCTCACATCGTGATTACGAACTGCTCCTTTACTGTGACTAATGAACCTCAAAATCAACAGGTTTCTGCTGGATCATCATGTGACAATAACCAACAGCAGCAGTGTGGTGCATTAGAGGGAGCAGTGTTAGTCCAGGTTTGAAAAATGAATTGAATGACTGTTTTTTCAAGAACAGGGCGAGTTGTATCAGGACATGTGGACTTAAAATAACATCAGATTTAAAATTATCTGCAAAAGAGTGATCGCGTATTTGCATGCTGTAAAAAATCTGCATCTTTAAAGAGGGAGGAAGAGGAGGAGGAGGAGAAGAAGAGGAGAAGAAGAGGAGCCTGAGGGCGTGGGGGAAGGATATGGGAGATTATCTGCTGACGAACATCTCAGAGCGTGGCATTATCGGTTGCAGATTCCTGTCATTCTTTCTCATTAGCCCCGAGGCACGACAGGCAGCGGCCACCGCCACGTGGGCTCCAGCGCTCAGCCCGGCTCAGAGCGGGAGCGCCGGCCCGGGTTAATACAGGACGACCTGCACAGGTGACCGCAGGAGAGGAGGAGGAGGAGGAGGAGGAGAGAGAGAGAGAGGAGGGAGTCTTCCTCTTCCTCTGTGGTCACACGTCAAGCTCTGCATACCTGAGGCCTCGTGAGCATATTGATTAAACGTCCTCTGACCAGCTGATCATCACTTGACTCCAATTTCTTTTTATTAAGGGAAATGTGCTGCTGGACGCTCCCCCCCCCTCTCTCTCCCTCTCTCTCTCTCTCACATTCCAGCTCTCTGTCACCGTCTCTGCTCCATCTGTCTGTCTCTACTCCTCCCTCACCTCCAACCTATTTTTACTCCCATCCTCCAGACTTTTCCAAGCTTAGGTTTCTTTACTGCAGGTAGATTTTTTTCAGACAGCACTATACATCTGAGTGTCGTTATTCAGGGCTGCATCTGACTCCAGATTGAATCAGTCCAGCTGGATTTCTTTGGTCAATAAGAGTGAACAATGAAGCTTTAAGGATTTGACTTTTAAGCCTACCATGTGTCACATTTTAGTCCTTGAAAGCATCAGAAGTTATCGCGCATTTAGACATTTGCGTCCAACTAATGTCTTCTCTTAAGTGCATCTTAGAAACTTTGAATCTTACAGCTTTTTTGAAACATTAACCATCTTGTTTGTTTTAATTTGGAAAGAAGAGACCTCTGTGAATTTTTTGGCTGTGGTTAAAAACCTTTGGAAACATGAATCCTGCAGGAATCTTAAATTTGAGCTCTGTTAGCAGCTCAGCTTGCAGCCCCCCTTTCACATCATGTGTCGCCTAAAGCACATCAGGACATAAATTTAAATCTAACACTGACCTAGTCTAGGTTTTCTGGTTTTAGATTTCCTTCGTTTAAGAATTTAGTGAACAGGATATTTGATGAACTACAAACAAAAGGAAGGAAGTTAGCTGCAGCTCAGCTTGCATCTAAACCTGCCTCACCAAAGTGCATTATAAAAACACTGATTTTTAATGGAAGCTCATTCTTTGAGCAGTTTATCAGGATTTAACTCTCTTATTTTTTGTTCTTTGAGTGAAGAAGAACTCTGTGGATAATTCGGCTTGTAGTAACAGCTTTGTGAGGAATGAATATTAAAGAAATCACAAAGTATGGTACTGTCGACAGCTCAGCTTGCAGCCCCCTTTGACATCCCTTGTCGCCTTAGTAAATCATTTCTCTTATTTGATACGACAGCTGAAGAGAGACAGGAAATGTGGGGAGTAGAGAGCGGGGGAAGACATGCAGGAAATGGTCGTCCGGTTGGGAATCGAACCGGCGACCCCTGTGACGAGGACTGTAGCCTCTGTATGTGGGGAGCTTAGACCGCTAGGCCACCAATGCCCAGTTTATCAGGATTTTACTCTCTTATTTTTTGTATCTAAGAAGAGAGGAACTCTTTGGATAACTCAGTTTGCAGTAAAAACTTTGTGAGACATTAATATTAAAGAAATCCCAAAGAACAGCACCGTCGACAGCTCGGCTTGCAGCCCCCTTGACATGTCGCCTTAATAAAGCATTTCAGAAATGCAAATTAAAATCTAACACTGTTCTCATCTCGGTTTCCTGATTTCAGATCTCCTGAGGTTAAAATTTGCCAAACTACAAACAAAAGGCAGGAAGTTAGCTGCAGCTCAGCTTGCATCGAAACCTGCCTCACCAAAGTGCATTATAAAAACACAGATTTTTAATTGAAGCCTATTCTTTGAACAGTTTATCTGGATTTGACTCACTTATTTTTTTCGTCTTTGAGAGAAGAAGAACTCAGAACTTCTAAAAACTTTGTGAGGCATGAAAACTAAAGAAATCCTTCAGTGCAGCACCGTCGACAGCTCAGCTTGCAGCCCCCCTGAACAGCCTGTGTCCCCTAACGCACACACAACCTTAAATCTTCTCTCTGTTGTGTTTCCTGGTTTCAGATTCTCTAAATTTCAGTGTCAGTTATCAGAGAGAAACTGTTGTCCAAACTTCTCCACGACTACAAATAACTCAAATCAATCCCAGCCCTTTCCTCTCACCCCTCAGGAGCCTCATCGATTCCACGCTGCAGTTTCTGGACCGACAAAACTTCAGAAGAGAAACTTTTGGAGAAGTTGCGTGACTCCTGATTATTCTCCTCCTTTCTCCTGACAGCTTATTGACTGACGCGACCTTTGAACTCTGAGATTTATCATTGTTCCCTCTCTCTCTGTGCTGAAGGTTTAAACGGAGGGAGACATGAAGAGGTGCAAAGGGATGTTGCCTCAGGCTCTGTTCTTTGGCTGCAGGGACTCCGGTTTGTTGAAGGAGAGTGGAGGGATGAAAAGAAGGTGCAGAAATGGAGGAATGACTTCTTACCTGTGCTTGGAGTCGATTGGAGAGCACGCGGATGGTGTTTCTGGAGGAACCGGTGCAGGATGGACAACCTGGAAAACACAAAGAAGGAAGAACTTGAGGTCAGGATAGCTTCTCTAATGTGACACAAGTTAAATCAGGATTCAGGATGTCAAAGCCATCACTGGCACCGTGCAGGACTGAGATATTGACAGGTCCAGACCGGTGAGTAAGCTCACAGGACCACAGATAAGCTGATTACGACCTCTTATCTCAGTCTCTTTTTTTCCATGCTTTGGTGATGCTGCCAGAGAGCTCAGATGGACCTGAA
This sequence comes from Notolabrus celidotus, assembly GCF_009762535.1. Taxonomy (NCBI): domain Eukaryota; kingdom Metazoa; phylum Chordata; class Actinopteri; order Labriformes; family Labridae; genus Notolabrus; species Notolabrus celidotus. Next base: position 35,229,603 of record NC_048281.1, on the reverse strand, counting down.
GTCGTTTTATCTTTTGAGTTTTCCACTGAAGCTGAAGCTGAAGGATGAGATAGCAGCACGAGGTCAGACCCAGGAGGAGGAGGAGAAGGAGGAGGAAGTGTGAACCGGCTTTTTTTGAATGAAACTGAAGCTCTTATGGTTTTTAAAATTCATTGAAAAATCATGGCGGGAACATTTGAGGAACAGAACTTGAGGTCAGACGTGTTTCCCTCCATTGAGAGTTGGTTGTTCACTGCAAAGCTTTGACTTTTGGTTCCTTTTTTTCATTCCAGTGTTAAAACAAAATCCAATATCACCTAACACACTTAGATCTCATGTTTGAGACGCAGCTTCATCTGGAGTTGTTAGCGTGTTTGCAGCAGCTCAGCTTGCATTATGATGTTAAGGTAAAGCTTCTTTATGAATCTCTAAGTCTGGTTGTTTTTGAGAGGAGGAGATTTCTGCAAGTAATTCAGCTCCTTGAAGCTGGGGTTGGTGTTCAGATTTAGATCCACTTTTTGTTCTCCTGGTTAAAATGATCTTTATGTCCTGATGGTAATCAATACATAATGTGTTCTTGAAAAAGAGGTAAAAAAAGCTGCTATCTACAGCCGGAGTAAACCTGGGAAAACACCAACCAATCCCTGCCATCAGGAGCCAAATGATGAAACCAATCAAATCCTGTCCTGCCGTTCTGCCCGCCTCCTGCAGAGCGTACACTTCCATATTGGAAATGCTGAACCCAACCAGGCAGAGTGTGACGTAAAGGGGCGGAGTTTGAGCCTCTTAGCCAACAGCTATGTGTTCCTGACCGGAAGTCCAGTCAGTCATGTCCTTATTTGGGCAAAAACTCAGAATCTTAATATCTTCTGAACCGTCACGTTAGAAATAAATTCACCCCCAGTACAGTGTGTGCCGATAGACAGATTAGCTTCATAGAGCCAAGCTGTTTTTTGAACCAGGCTGTAAACATGTTTATTAATGCTGCAAAGATCGTCTTTTTTCCATTCATGTGTATGTGGTTTCCTGTGTTTCTGCAGCCAGCCTCAAGAGGATTCTCAATGTATTGCAGTTTATAACACTTCTGCATGGGCTTCATCGTTTGAGACCAGAGGTTGCCGCTTGCGACCAACCCTAGCTTTAAGGGTTGTGTCCATGAAGGCAACACCTAGCTCTTCAGTGTCACCTCTCTGACATCACCTGATCTAAATCAAGAAGAGGTGTGACGTCAGATATCAACCTTGTTGGGATTGAACTCTGATTTAAGACTGACTTCTGATCACTGAACTCTGGAGGGTTGGTTTGGGACTCGGTTTGCAGAGTTTGCACGCAGTCGCTCCTTCATGTGTGAGTAAAATATACAACTCTTCTACTTTTTAAGGCGGTGATGATGCAAAACGTCTGTCATCATCAGGACGCTCTTTAATCTGGCAGCATCGTCAGATGTTGTGATATCAGCACAGATTGAGTCACAATTTTCCTAAACTTGAAATGTGCAGAGAAGTTTTAAAGTCTTCTCTCGTGCTGCATCCATGTACCACTCTCCTGAGACGTCTCCTCTACGGGATTGCAGCGTCAGATTATTCCAGATTAAAATGAAGTTGTCCAATTTCATGATTCAAAATGAACGCTGAAACATTTCTGAAGAATATCTGAACACACCGAGTCCTGAGCTTTAACGATGGAGGGAGGCACATGATCCACATACACACACACACACTCTCTCACAAACACACACACACACAAACAGAGAGGGAATGCATCCACACCCAGCTCACACATCCTATACACCCGCCCACACACACTTGCCCACACATACTTGAGCAACAAACAGCTCACACACACAACCAGAGAATCAATGTCGCTTCACTGCAATTTATCTTTGCACACACACACACTCTCTCTCTCACACACTCTCACACACACACACATCGTTGTACAGTGGTCACCCCCAGCTTAGAGGCTGAGGCAGCATAATGATCCAGTTCCTCTTTGCTTCCCTCACAGCGTGTGTGTGTGTGTGTGTGTGTGTGTTTATGCACGTGAATGTGTGCATATTTCTGCATGTGTGTGTTTGCTGTACAGTTGTCACTCTGTGCGTTTTGTGTGTGTGTGAATGTGGATGTGGTCAAGGCCAGTCATCTTCCAGGCAGCTCTGAGGAAACCCACATCAACTGCCATCCACCACACTCTAGGAATAGACTCACCCAGAGCAGGCAGGAATGGAAGGCACGCCTGGCCTCACCCCATCTTCCTCCCCCCCCGTGCATCACCCGTCCTCACCCTTTCCTCAGGACTCCCAGCACTCCCTTCCTCGGTCAACCTTCCTCAACCTCTAGTCCCCCTGCAAGCTTCCCTCAAACATCCTGCAGAGTCTGATATAACCTATCAGTCGGTGTTATGTCCTCCTTTTCCTCTGAAATATCAAACTGCCCTTAAAGTGTCTTCAAATGTGAAACCATCACGCTGTCTCTCCTTTAATCCTCCGTCTGTGATGCAGAAAATGATCTCCTGCTTCCCACGGTTAGCACAGTTGCAGCTTGGTGGCCTGACTTAGCTGCAACACACCTCCTTGGATCTATTAAACCCATCCAAAGTCTGAACGTTAGACGTCGTTCCCACAAATTCTTGTAACTTTCGTTCATGAAATCAGCCCCGATCGGGATGCCTCGTCCACAGCTCTCGCCACCAATTAAGCAGTTGTTCCACGAGGCCAGCAGCCAATCAGATAACAGTTCTCAGCTCCTCAGCTTCCATTAAAGCTCGGTCTGCGAGTCTGATTGGTCGTAACGGTTGAGCAGAAGCGTCCAACCCGAGAGACGAAGCCAACAGCTTCAATTCTGCAGAGACGGCAGAGGTTATGGAGCCTCCGTCTTCCCTGCCACCTCTGTTCGCCATCCAAAGTCGCTCCCCAGAATATTCTCTCCCTCTTTGTCTCCCCCTCTCTCTCTTTCTATCCTCATTATAAACCCAGGAGATGAAACAGGCTTCACATGTAAGGCGATCTCAAGCGGTTCCTCTGGGTGCTGCTCGGTGGCTGTCGGTGGAGGTGCAGACTGAATCCAGGCCTGCAGACCGGTGAGCCAAAGAGCTTCTCCAGAGGGAGCCCCCGCCTCCAACACAGCGGCCCGTACCCCGGCCCCAGCCCCAGGCTCAGCCGCAGGCCGGGAGAGAGAGAGTTAGAGAGAGAGAGAAAGAGAGAGAGAGAGGGGAGTCTGCAGAATCTTCCAGGGGGCTGGACTGATGGGAAAGAGCTGGCAACACGACCGAGGAAAGCTAACTCCCTCCTCAAGCTGCTCTATGAAGGCCTGGCAAACGAGCAGCGAGCGAAGAAAGGAGGGAGAAACAGAAGAGTACAGAAAGAGGAGGGACAGAAGGAGACCCCGTTACCTTTGACCTATGTGGGGTCACAGGGTTTACCCCTTTAGTTACAGACCTCTCACAGAGGGCTGGTCCTGTTTGAGTCCCCTGTAAGTAAGCTTTGTTCTCTATGCTGCAGAAAGCAAACGCTTCCTTCTTTCACGCTGTCATGTCGTTCGTTCCTTTAGGACGCTTAACTTCATGAAACATGGGCTGCAGAGTTTGTAGAAAAGATGTCAGAAGCAGAACTTGTTCAAGATTTCGGTTGATATGAAGGATGTTTTAGATCCTTGAGAGTTTTCCAAAACAAAAATCAGGAACATTTATCAAGAGGCTGAATTTCAACGACGGATGGAAATCTGAAGGCTTTGTACTTTGCTAGAGAAAAAATGTTTTGGGTGTTCAGAAATATTGTGATCATGTTTTAAAATAGTTAATGCATGCAGGTTATCAATGCAAAATCATAAAATAGACTTAAATCAGTTCAGGTTGTGCAGATTTTAGAGATTTGAAGCATCACAGGGTTTCGTTTCATAATGAAGAACTTAATTCTCACAGAAAATGAAGCTTCATGATCAGAGCTCCTTATTTAAGCTCCTTTAAAGTCCTTTAGAAGAAATCCTCCTGTGAGATTTTATGCTTTAGACTCTGATTCACCCTGAAAACTTTCAGACTTTTAAACCTTGAGAACGCTGCAAACTTCTGGAAAAATTGCTAGAGAATTTAGATTTGGTTTATAGAGAATTATTTGCATGCATGTGCTGCAAAACTAATTAAACTTGCCCTTTAATTTCTAAATCTTAAACATTTGTGACTCTTTATGAGCTGTGATTTAAAGTTGCATCAGAAAAGATGACTTTTAGAAAAGTTTGCAATGTTTAAAATGACTCATTTCTTGCTCTTGATATAAAATAATCAGCAGGGGTTTGTTCTAGCTCGATTAAAAGCTACATAACCTCAAACTATGTCTTTTCAAAATCTTGCAAAACTCTTTAAGTGTTTGGCATTTGCAGGTTTTCTGCATCAGCATCTGATTTAACAATGTTGAAGAGAGAGAAGTGCTGATGATTTCGTTTTAAGACTTTCTTTTAGGACTTTAAAAGTCTTTTAGGGAGAAAGAAAATCACTCAGAGAGAGATTAGAGGAGTTTTAAAGTCATGCACAGGGACTTTGTTTCACTTGATTTAGAGTTGGATTCTTTGTTTCACAGCTACACGACGACTCTTTCAAATCTTTTAGTCACTTTTAAATTAGAAAAGAAAAGTAAAGTCTTTTATTTTGAAAGTCTTGAGTGTGTGGTGGGCATAAAGAAGGTCACTCAGATTAAAAGTTAAAGAGTTTGTGATGTTAAAATCTTCATCAGTGGAGTCATTTCTAATAGAGAGCTTGATTTGTGATATAAAATGAAGCTCACAGGTATTAATTAGTAAAAGAGTGAAGTAATCTGACTTCCTGTCTTTTAAAGTCTCAAAGTAAGAACAGAAAAAGTCTCAAATGAAGGAGAAAGGAGTCGAGTGCTTCATTCTTCATATAAATCTACTCCACAGTGACTTTCTTCTACCTGCCCGGTCGTTTTGGATTAATCAGTGTAATAGCTGAGTGACCACAGCGTCGCGCTGACGTCGTCCTGCTGCGGACACTCTGAATAATCAGCCCGGCTCTGCTGAGGCATTGTGTTCACTGATTACCTTTGGAAAACAAAAGGAACACCTTGAAAACGCAGCTCTCTGCAGCCGTGCCCATTGATCCTGGTTTTCCATGACGTGCATCCGTCTCCACAGCCTCTTTCACGCACACACACACACACACACACACACACACACACACATACTGCCACTTATTGGAATTCAGAGTGGGGCCCAGGTAGGGGAAGCTTTGCCCATATATGAGCATGGGAGGAAACAGGCCAGGTGTGTGTGGTTAGCACACCGTTGGAACGAGTGTTCTTGAGTACACAGAGACACACACACACACACACACACACACAGGACACACACATTAACGGGCTTCTAGTGTTTTGCGTGCACACGTAAACCAAACTGCTCTCGGCCCTGTGACGTCTGAGTTATGCGGCTAAGCCCTTAACGGCACAATCTGCGGCTGAACGACAGACTTGTGAGAGCGACTTGTTGCTGGATAAACAAAGACGAGTCATGTGAAAAGGAAAGTCGGGAAGAAAAGGAGGAATGAGTCAAGTGATGGTTAAGATTGTTCTTGTGCCGCTTAGCCCACTTTTAGAAACTTTACTCAACGCCTGACTTACTGCACAGTGTGTGTGTGGGTGTGTGTGTGTGTGTGTGTGGGTGTGTGTGTATCACTCAGAGCACAGTGTGTGGGTGCGTGTGTCTTTCACTCAGAGCACAGAGTGTGTGTGTGTGTGTGTGTTTTACTCAGAGCACAGTGTGTGTGTGGGTGTGTGTGTGTGTGTTTCACTCAGTGTGTGGTTCAGTGTGGTGACTTCTGTCCCTTCAGACTGTCCCACCTCACTGAATCATCTGTTGTATCCACCTTTCATTACGCACACGTCCACGCCGTGACTCAGAGAGACAATGACGAGAACAAACGGGTCATTTAACTCGGTCACACAAACGACCATGAAATCATTGAATCAGCCGGTCTGTGTTTCCTCTTACAAGTCAGAACTGTTACTCAGGGATTGTTGCATTTTTGGCATCATGTGTTGTGCAGGAGTAAAACTGTTTCTGCAGCTCAAACTAACAAAAACTTCAAAACAATGAGAACAAAGAGATAAATATTGTAGAAAATTACTTACTGTAGCTTTAACAGGGTTCCCACTCTTTTACAGAGATCCTTTTCCAGGACATTTTCAGTGAGGATCAAGCTGGTATGACAGTCTAAATTGAGTTCCTAATTTAGTTCCTAAATAGTCTAATATGTTCCTCTGAGTGGAAGTCTACGTTGAAGACTTGCAGTCTATGGCTATCCATGAAATCATCTCTTACATGCTTAAAGATGATGGCAAATTGATTATAGAATAATGCAACTGCAGATGTACAGCACTTCACTTTGTTAGTGCAACCAAGCAACAATGATGGGCAACTTTCATCTCAGCTTTCTCTTTTCTCAAAAAATATAAAATGAGCTAAGTAAAAAACAAAAGAGCCAGCAAAGGAATCAGGAAGCTGCCTTACTGAAATAAATATATAATAATAATAATCAGAGGATCAGTGCATTAATGACCTAAGTAGATCTGAATGACAAAAATGGCCACAAATGTTGAATGGGGATGTGTTTTTTTTTAACCTTGTTAGATCGCATGCAGTCATGTTGGAATCATTTTTCCAGGACATTTAACTTTTTCTCCCATTTTCCAGGTGTTTTCCAGGACTGGAAAACTGGTCAACTGTTTTCCAGGTTTTCCATTTTTTCCAGGACGCGTGGGAACCCTGTTTAATGAACATTTCGGCAATTTCAGACCCGATCCTGTCCTCAGTTTTCTCAACTTTCTGCAGGAAAACGTGAGATTTTATTTAACTTAACTAGAAAAATATAACATTTGCTTACTTTTAATGATAATTCTTTCACTGTCTTTGCTTTATAAAGACTATAAAACCCTCCTTCCCCTTTAGAAAGCTTTGCAGTAGAAGAGAGGTTTGTTGTACTGCAGTTATAAGACTAACTAATACGTTTAAGACGTTTAAAAATGGTTTCCACAGCAGCAAAATAATGAAATGTCCTTAAAAAAACAGACAAAACTGTAAGAATAAACTTTGAAGAAGTGAAGCACAAGGTAGCAAAGAAAAGCAAGATTAAAGTAGATTATTTGACGCATGCACAAAGTAAAAAATCCTGTCTGTTGTTGGATTTTCTCTCTAATCATCCTGCTTTTGCTTCCTTTTGCAGAAACTTTGAAGTTTGTTCGCAGAGGTGCATAAAAACAAAGTTTAATGTTATTATTCACCAAAATAAAAGCCTTAAAAGAAATCTTAAATTCCTTTATTTGTAATTTTTTTTAGTTTGTTGCAAAAGTTTCTCCTTAATCTGCAAAAATCTGACCTGACCTCTTCAAAATGAGACTTTTATAAACTTCTGTTGCTTCTGTAAACTTTAAAAATCTTCATTCTGATGGAGTGTCATAATTCAGATTTCTCCACGTATAGTTGCTTTTTGCCAACTGGAGCAAGGTCAACTCTACTTCCTGCCAAGTATGCCGCGCGGGGTCAGAGTTCATTCTGTGTCGGCAGGGTGATAAGGAAGAGGGCAGACTCCAGCTAATCTCCACCTGGGAATTTAATCTCAGCCCTCATCAAGATACCTCGATGCATCTCACCGCCAATCTGTCCGCCTATCACTCGCTCGGCCGGAAACGCTGTCCGATAAGAGCCGATAGATCCTCTGCGCTGCGATCTGACAGTTTGGCTTCTTATCACCACTCCTCACACACACACACACACACAGTTACACACAAGCGCCATAAACTAAAGTCGTGCTGGAGTTTCTCACAGTGGAGAAGAAGAAAGTGTTCAGGTGAAACTGCAGTAAACTCTGGAGGAGTTGAAGGAGCGGCTGTGATTGAGTCGCAGTAAAACGCAGAAGGAGCTCCAGGTGAGCATGTTGAGGAGCGGAGAGGTCAGAGGTCATGGGAAAGATCTCAACACTAAAGCTGCAATGTTATCACGATGAGAGAATCTGAATCTGTGTTTATGTGAAGCAGGTTTACAAAATCCAAACAAGGAAACAAAAACTGAAGATGGAGATAAAAGTATGAGTGAGTAAACTTCCAAAGTCCAATTACTGAGGTTAAATAAGACGTCAAAATCTGTTAAAAATGTCTTTAAAGTATTAAAGTCACGCTTCATTTATTCACAGTATTATCCTGCTTCTTGAGTCGTGATATTTTCAGGATATTTAGAATCAGCAGCTTCACAAAATCAAATAATTTGACTCAGTGTTTACGTGCAGAACAACCAGCAAAGCAATATAATGAATGCAAAAGCAAGTGAAGAAAAAACAGAAATAAAATCAATTCAAATAATGAATTTGAAATATACAGGAAATATAAAGGAGGTTTCCTGCAAAGTTTTTTAAAAATGTGGATTTAATCTTTAAGTTTTAGTGCATTGAGTAGAAGCAAGTGATAAACAGCTGACTTCAAACTTCAGTTATGAACAACGAATAAAATATAAAGAATATTACAAAAAACATGCACCAAAAAATTATAAAAGTGAAGCAAAATGTGCAAAAATTCTTAAAGGTACAGTGTCTAGAAAAGGGGATATGTAGCAGTTAGATTCTAGAATGAAACCCTCCCCTGCTCACTCCTCCTGTTGGTGAACTACGGTGGCCTTTGAGGACAAGAAGCTCCTGTGATGCATGATGAATATGATTCCTCTATGTGTCAAGTTTTCACCAACGAAAACATCTATCAATTCAATTTATTTGCACACAACAACCACTCTCTTCTTCTTCTTCTGCTTCATCAGTGCATTTCAGACGGTGACTAGTTAGTCTGTTCTGTGCTGCCGTAGAAACATGGCGGTGCAAGATGCTCACATATCTCTAATTTTAAGACACTTACAGTTGTGCTCATAAGTTTACATACCCTGGCAGAATTTGTGATTTTTTTTGGCCATTTTTCAGAGAATTTAAAAGATAAGAGAAAAACTTTTTTTTCACCCAAGGTTAGAGGAAACTGTGTTTACTCTTTTTATATCATAATAACAACAGAAACTACCCAAGAAACCATAAACTCTGCAAGGGTATGTAAGCCTATGAGCGCAACTGTATGTCTGCTTTGATAAATGCAGCTAATAACAACACACTGCACCTTTAAGTCAAAGTATTATCACAAAAGCAGAATCAAAATCTGGGTTTATCGCCAAGATTTGCAAAAATTGTTTTCGGATTTTGCTGCAAAACCAACAAACAGCTGTCAATTACAGATATTACAATTAATATATAAACTTTATCATGTTTCTTTCTTAGAAGCTTTTAAAATGTAATGAAGGAGTAAAACTGCTCAAATGGGAAACTTAAGTTTTGATGCAATATCACAGTTTGAATTGTTTGCAGATTGCTGCAGCATACACTGCAGTGCAGAGCTTTTTTAGCTGCTAGTTATATTTGCACATGTGTTTGGGTCTCAACAGTGTCTTAAACACCATAAAGTTAAGAAACAAGGTGTGTAAAGTCAAACTTTTCAGTCTCATCATCTTGCTGCACGTCATTTTAAGCATCACAAAAATTAGTTGTAGGAGTTGCATGCAAACTACAAACTCAGCTGTTCACACGTGGAGTTATTAACTCATGCAGGTGTTTTAAATCATGCAGCATCTTCTGCAAGTGGTGATTAGTGAGCAGAAATTAGATTAACAAACATTAAACATCACTAGAGACACTCAGCAGCATCTAGTGGACAGAGGAAGCAGACGATTTTATATTTAACGTGGAAAAATGTTAAAATGTGTTTTGAAATTGTTTTAATTTCTGCAGAATAAAAGTTTTTTGTGACATCTGTGTGCAAAAAAAAAAAAGGGGGGATTCTACATTTTATCATGTTTTTCTTCCACCTGTACAAAAGTGACTGTTAATGGTGATAAACACACACACATGAACACACACACACACACACACACACAGTCCTCTCTGTGAGACATTACAGATCATTTTGTTCACTTTTCCTTTAAATTGTTTCACGGATATCCAAGAAAGTAAATGTCACGTAGCAGACATTACTTTCACAAGCTCTACCCAGTGATTCAGCAGCGTTATTACTGCATAAAGTCTGGAGACCTGCCCTCCCATTACATGACAAGTGAGTAAGAGTAATGATAGTTGGAGCGAGCGTAGTCTTAGTCAGAGCGAGTGGGAGATAATTTGAAGAGGAACAACAGCCGGGCAGACCGCCACCGCTTTTTAAAAGTGCACAGATTTAAGACACACACCCCTCTGTTGAGCCTGTGACTAAGCCCCCTTTAGACAAACACATGTAACCCAGAACCACCACGGCTGAATCACACAAAAACACTCTCTCTCTCTGCGTCCGACAACACACACTTTTTCCACACACACACACTAACACACACTCTAATGACAGGAGAATGAATCTAAACACCGCGGCACTGCAGCCATCGTGACACGTCACTCTCTTCACAGACCAATCACATCGCCCGGCTGCCACGTCCATTCATAAAGAAGCCACACTGAGCTGTCCATGCTGTATGATACTACATGCATCCACCCTCTCCTCCCCCCTCCACCCTCCACTCCACTTAAGTTCATTCATGCCCTCTGCTGCCGAGCCAGAGGAGTGGACTGAGCTATCTGTGTCACGCCGAGAGAGAAGGGGGGAGAAATGCAGCGTGACAGGGAGGAAGTGGAGGAAAAATTGCACATTAGACCTATTTTTATCACACATGGACGCCGACGTTCACACAGATAGGATACATTGTTCCTCTCATGGAATCCTTGTACTGTACAGAGCCTCTCAGCAGCAGCAGCAGCAGTGTGATCCAGTGATCCAGACAAGCCGGCTATGTAACAGTGAATCAGCTCTTCTGTAATGTGACACACTGTGAGGTAACGCTCACCCCCCCTACCACTAATTCAAACTCTTGGAGCGTGACATCCACCGGCTCCGTGGAATAAAGATCATCCTGAAGCTTGAATCTTCAAACTTTCTAAGAGACACAATCAGCTGACGTCCAGAACAGATCTGGGAGCAGTTTCCTCGACTTTAACTTGTAACATATGACATCCATCATCAACAGCAGAAGCAGCAGCAGCAGCAGCAGTGGCTCCTCTCTCTGGGAGCACTTTCCCCCCATTCTTCCCCAGTTTTTTTTTCACTTACCCGTCTGGGTGAGTTTCCTCCCGGCTCAGGAATGAGGGAACCCCCTTCCTCACACTCTCTTTCTTCTCCTCTAACCGGCCCTGTCTTTACTGGGTGTCCTCCTGCTCCTGTCTGTCCCTAGCCTAAGAGAGAGAGGGAATCCGGGTTCCCCTTTCTCTTTAACTCTGCTTGAGTGAAAAAGAGAGAGAGAGAGAGAAAAAGGAGAGACACGATTGGGTAGTGACTTCTCACCCACGTCACTGTCCACGGCTGGGAGAGCAAGTCGCACGAAAAAAAAAAGAGGAAGAAGAAGAAGAAGAAAAAATCTGCCGACTCCTAAAAGATCTCATCCTTTCATGTCTCCTCTTTTTTTTCTCCTCCTCCCGTTGCATTCTTCAGGGTGTAATCAGTAACAGCAGCTCTAAACACACACATTTTCTCACACACTCACACACTGACAGAGACAGTGTGTGAGTGTGTGAGAGTGTGTGTGAGTGTGTGTGAAGCTCCCTCTGGGCTAAAGGTGCTTTCCCAGAGCTCTGGAGACACCACAGCCGTTAAACTCCCTACAAGCCCCGCCAAAGTTACGCTATCACATGTTTCTCTCTCTCTCTCTCTCTCTCTCTTTCTCTTTCCCTCACCCTCCCTCCCTCCTTCTCTCCCTCAGACTGACACTGTCGGACATACTTTCTCTCACACACGCTCTCAGGAGCGACGCTGCACTCTCTTATAGTGTTAAAGAGTGGGCTGAGCTTGTTGCGGCAGAGGGCAGTGTCCTGTTACACAGTCCTCAATTGAGGTTAGAGAGAGGACATCCATTCAGAAAAAGAGAGAGGAGGAGAGAGGGAGGGGGAGAGGGAGGAGGAGGAGGGAGAAGTTAGGGCAGCCTCTCTGTCCTCCCTCTCTCTCTCTCTCTCTCTGAATGTGTGTGTGTCTTCAAAAGCAGGAAACTCCCCTGCCTGCCAGAGAGTCGGGGCGTCGGTAGAAAAAGGGTCCCGTCTCCTAAAAAAAGGGAAAGGAGGCAGGGACAGCGGCCCCCCCACACTGAAAACACACACAGCGCCCACAGTAGAGGGGTCTTTATGACTTCCAGCCCCACTGGCAACACTTAATTCTCCACCCACACACACACACACACCCACACACACATATATACTTTACAGAGCCCCACGCAAACAAATATAAGAGAGCATCTTGTCTCAGCTGCTCGGTCTGTTAAAGCTTCTTTTAAGTTTGAAGTTATAATTCTTGTTGTATGTTTCATTAAAACAACATCATTTTAACCCCTTCCCTGATCATCACAGTTTGAATTGAACAATTAAAGCCAATGCAGAAGTGTTAAAAACTGCAGTTCATAAAGCGTCCACTAGAGGCTGGCTCCAGAAGTAGCAGAAACCACATACACACCCATTCAAAGAGACGATCTTTACAGCAGAAATAAACATGTTTACAGCCTGGTTCAAAAAAGGAGTATATTCTGAATAGCTCATTTCCCTTTCGGCACCAAGCGTGCCGGATACGGCCCTGGTGGTGAGGCTTTCAGCAGTGTGACTGCCCCCTGGTGGCTGGCTGCAGTATAGGTAAAAAAGTCAAACTTTAAAAAATAAATACACGTCGTATGAATGTTTCTCTCATCCGTATGCTGTGGTGATATGTAGTTAGTATTTGACTGTTTTGTGTCCAAGGCCTCTTTTTTCTGAAAAGTTTCTTCTTCGTTTGTTATTAGAGTTTAAAAAACGGGGTTTTACTTCCTGTTTGATTCACAGCCGCCGTGTAGGGAAACTTCAAAAGGCACACAGCGTCTTGTGATGTCACGCTGTAGGGCGGAGCTTATTACAGTGGCTTCACAGGCTCTGGCTGCACAATGGCGGCGCCCAGGAGAGGGATTTTTTGGCTTCAGAACCGTACAACGGGAAGAGGCGGAGCAACGCTGTCCATTTTTATTTACAGTCTATGATCGGCACACACTGGGAGGCTAAAGGCCCGCCTCTTTACCTCACACTAGCTCCACAGAAGTTAGGTTGAGTTCAGCATTTCCAATATGGCCCCCGCCGACAGTCGGCTTCAGAAACAGACGGGTGACGTCACATGTACTGCGTCTGTTTATTATACAGTCTATAATGAAAACATAGTTCGTTGTCTCAGTTTTGACCTTAAGAAGTTCAGCTTTTAGGAAAACAGGTTTCAAAAACGTCCGCTCAGTACTGAGAGGTTTAACTCCATGTTTAGAACACACAAGTCTTTAAAACACGAGCTGCACTCATCGTTTTCAGTCACAACAAAAAACAGCTTAGTCACAGGATTAGAGTTGTTTATAAGTGGAACTACAAATTTGATTAATGCATTATTTATTTTCTGTTTTGAGCTGGTGGGCAGCATTATGTCATAATCATCTATATTAAAGGAGTAGGTCCAACATAGAGAGATGAAGTGATTACTGCAGGGCAAAGCAAATTAAAATAGTCGACATAAATCCTGCATCTTTATTCTTCCTCTTCTGTTTATTCTCATAACTCTGCTGCGTGGTTTAAAACTGACAAGGATCTGTTTTGTTGTCAGACAGGAAGAAATGTGTGGGATTGGATACAGGCTACAACATTTTAATCTAAATCAAATTGTTAAGCATTAATCTTTTAATATTTAATTATTTCAAACATGTTGTGAATGAGATTTTTGTGGAAACCCTGTTTAAAACAAGATGGAACGTCTAAGAGTTCATTCTGATAATCCAGTTGTATTGTTGGGTATAATACTGTATCATATTGTATAATAGTGTATCATATTGTATAATAATGTATCATATTGTATAATAGTGTATCATATTGTATAATAATGTATCATATTGTATAATAGTGTATCATATTGTATCATTCTGTATTTTAAAACAGCTGTTAAAAGCTTTTATCTTTCCCTTTTTATTATCTTAACTATGTTTAATTGTCATTTTTGATGTTTTCACCTACTTTTTTAAAACTCTCTTCCTTTTATTGTTTGTATTACATATACTTTATTTCTACTTTATTAATATTAATGTGAATTAATCTCTACTTCTAAATCCACCTCTGTGTAAAAATGTCAACTTTTTCTCTTGTTAATTTGCTGTAAAGCATCATGAACTGCATTTGATTTGTATGAAAGGTACTACACAAATAAGGCTTGATTTATTAACAGTGTTGTATTTTGGATTTTAACATTTTCCTGCAGTTTTTTACAACCAAAACTCCGGTGTAAAAAGCTCCAAATTGCCTGATTTTTGGTACCAAATTTAAGTTTCAGTTTCTTGAATGAAAAACAACTTGCAACTCATCAGATTTCATACCAAAGTCACTTTATCATGCTAACATCTTCTTTAACATCTTCTTTTTCATACTTATAGCATTCTTAGTTTTTGAATCAATGCTTCTTCATCAAGTGAGCATGATTCTTAATTTAACTTAACTTTATTTTAACAACTTTTTTAATTCAACCGAAATGTATGAAACCAAAAGTGACTCTTAAAGTTAATATTAAAGACTTTTACTGAGCTGTCATTTTTCAGACACTCCCTAAATTTGACTTGTGGTTGATTTAGCTCTGCAGACGCCTCACCAGAAGGTTTTTCTTTCATTTTAGAGCCTGTAGTTTTTTTTAAATAAGTTCAATCTTTACCTACATTTCAACCACACGTATAAAAGTTTCTGTTTTGTATTTATGTGAAGAAAAGTCTGACCACAAAGAGAAAGTACCAGAGTTTACACGATCTGATAAACATGTGAGACACTGAGCAGTGACCACAGGTATTCCTAAAGAAAGTACCTGAGTGTACGGAGAGGAGACCCCTCCCATGAACAAAGGAAGTCACAGGTGACAGCAGAGTGAAACAAACAAGAGTCATCAGCATCTGTCGGACCCTGACCCCGTCCCTGCCCTCTCCACCCTGTTCTCGGATCCCTGCCCTCACCTACATCCTGCTATTACACCCCACTTCTATTCTCTGCCTCGCCACTTCTGCCAACCACACCTATCAACAGTCCAGAGCGGCCCCACCCTGCCCCACCCCTCTGCCCCCCCCTCCCTCCCTCCCTCTGAGGCGAGGGGTTTTCTGTGAGAGTCTCAAACTTCACGACTCACATAGCTGGTTTGTTACTCACAGAGGAGCCATGTGACTCATCAAAGGCCGAGCTGCACCCATGCTACGCTCCCGTTACACACATTGTGGTGTGCAAACATGCACTCACATACAAGGGGAGGAGCGCCTTTGTCAGGCTCCATTCATAACTATTTAAATAACTTCAGTGAGTCATGTAACGAACCTGGTTGAGTAATATTCGGCCTGTATACCGCGCACACACCTCTTTTCTTCACCGTCTGTCCCACAGAGCGATCTCCCTCTGTAGGTCAGGGGTTGTCAAGGATTCTGACGCCTGAATATGAAGCAACTTCAAAACAGGGAATAATGAGAAGGAGGGACTCTCACTGCTGCTGTGGCGCTGAAACCAGGTCTCTTATACAAGCTGTTTAAAGATCAATCAGACAACTCTGATATATGAAGTGTCTGAGAAAACAGCTGCATTTTAACTTTAATATTTCATGCTAACATCACTTCTGAATGACATTTTTACATTTAGAAATACTCAAAACTTTCATTTTATTTTATGCAAACATCTTAAGTTTTAATCTTTTACTAAAAATGTTATCAAATTGCTAATTGTATTTTTAAAATGCTCATGTTGCTCAGTTTTATTCCTTGGATTATCTATTTATGAATAATTTACTTTATGTTTTTTAAACAAATGTCACTTTTTAACTTACTTGCATCCTTTTTTATGCATTTAATATTCCTCTCCTTTTTAAACTGAAAATACTGTTATTTATGTACACTATGCAAACTTCACTTTTTCATGCTTTTCATGACACGTTTTTTTATTTTTAACCCTCCTGTTATGTTTTTTTTTTTTTAATACTGCCTGTAATTACTGCTATTTAATCTAAATTCCATTTGTAACATTGTATGTATCTAAATTGTATTTTATCTTTATTTATCTATTTTTATTTTATTTTATTTTACTTATTGAAACTTCTTCTTGATTGTACTTATGTCTGGGTTGCTGTAACAACTGAATTTCCCCCCCGGGGATCAATAAAGTAATATCTGATTTTATCTTATCTTATCTTATGTTGCGGGTCAAATAGGCCCATTTTAAAGTTCAAAAATCAGAAAAAAAAATGTTAAAAGTATATTTTTTTTCACTATGAAACTTCTTCTGCTTGGTTTAATTTGTGTAAATAACATATACAATGAAAATGCCTTGCCCAAGGATGCTTTGGCATTTGACTGCAGGAGCTGGGATTGAAGAGAGACAAGCTGTCAGCCTTTAGAACAGTGAGGGACAACTTCCACTCCTCTATAACCCAGGCTCTAATGTCACAGTGGATGAAAGGCTGGAGGCATTCAGAGATTCATTCAATTTTAGACAATATATACCTTCCAAACCAGATAAATACAGCATCAAAATCTGGGCAGGATGTGACAGAAGAGGTGTCTCCTGTTAATTTATCAAGTAAAATAAAATAAACTAAAATCTCTGTCATGTAAAATTATTGTATTTATATTGAGGGCTTTTCAATGTACATTAAAAAAAGCTTTAACATGAATTTTTATGTAAATGAGTGAGTTATCCTCATTGAACCATGATCTGTGAAATAAAGAACACTAGTGCACTAATAATGATTTAAATGGTTAGTAATGGAGTTAATAATAATAATGAGATTAAATGTTTGGATTCTGACACTTTTGGATAATTAAATATGCCCTGGGTCAAGTTGACCCAGGAACATTATTGCTGTTCCTGAGAAACAAACATAACAGGAGGGTTTATAAATTATTATTTTATGCTAATTGCCTTTTAAACTTTTACTTTCATGCATACTTAATTAATTATTTCATTGCTATTCTTTTAAGGAAAATTATATCAAATTTTGACAGTTTCTTCTTTTGATTATTATTTGAATGTCATAATTCTCTTTTATATTATTCTTATTTTTTATTTGTCTTTCATATTATACTAAAAATGTTCCTCAAGTTTTGTAATTTTTTTTTTTTTTACAATATTTTCATTATTTTTCTGTTTCATATTAATTTTATTATTAATTCTACTTCAATGAATTGCAAACTGTATTTATACTATAAGCTAATTTAAATTCACCCTTTAAAAAGTAAATTTCCTTTACTTAAAGTTTTATTTTTAGGAATGCATAACTTTCATAGTTGCCAACAATTTTATACTGAAGTTACTTTTTACATTGTCTCTTTTTTTAATGCATATTTTAATGACTTCCTCACTTTTTAGTTTTACTTTCATTTAGTTAGAGAATGTTTATTTCTGTCTGTGTTTCAACCATACATACGTCATGTTAGCTGTTAGAGAGAGCTGAGATGAGACTGAGACATAAATAAGGAGTATGATCTGGACCTTCTTGAACATTTGTTGTCATGTTATAAAGATAGATTGATTAACTGAGTTGTCTATGAAAGATGATGTGTTGTAAAAAGCTTGATGATTGTGATGATAACTCTTAAACTCAAACAAAGGATGATTTAAAAACAACCGTCTCTGTTTTTAAAGTCATGTTGAGGAAAAACTGACTAATATTATTCAAGAGAGAGAAAGAAAAAGTCCCAAACTTGACGCATATATTTTTGTTTTGCTTTTGTTTCCCACTCCGGGACTCATCCCACACCCCCTGACCCTGATTTGTTTGAAACCTCTGTCTTAGATCACCTCCTGGCCGACCTCCTCAACAACATCTCAGACACCGACCTGTGCTCCTCTGTGGCTGGTCATGTGTGGATGGAGATTGAGTGGGCGTGTGTGAATCACAGCCGGTCGTGTGTCCGGCTGGTGTTTGGTTTTTCTGGATGTTTCTCATCGCGCTGAATGGGTGCTGCTGAGCCCCGACAGCAGGCTGGGCTCAGGCTGGGGGATGAGTCAGTGCTGGAGAGGGGTAAGTGACTCCAGACGTGTGGACAAACGGCAGCATTAACCTGCAGGAGTCATACACACAGGACCGGCTCTGGTCTGAATAGGTACACTATCACCTCTCATTTAAAGAGGTCGCTTTAAGTCCTCTCAAAACAAACTTCTTCTGGTCTGGAGTTATTTCGGTTCTTTGACTCCTCCCTGCCCAAATCTGACGAATGATTCTTTTTACTCAGCGTCTCTGGGAGCCAGGAACAATGACTCACTGGGAGTAAGATTCATATATTTTGCTTAACAATGAGGGGTAATTTCATGTTCAGAAAACAGGGCTGCAGTCATGTCATAAGAAATGTTAAATCTATAATTAAAGGGTGGTGTAAAATGTCCATACGCCAATATAACGTTGACGTGAATCATCACATCACTCGTCCCAAATATATACATATTAATTAAAGAGTGACACATCTCTCTCTACAGATCTCCCTTAGGGATATTTAGATTCTTTGCTTAGTTAGATATTGTGATAAAATGATCAATTATTGCAGAATCACTGAATCCTGATGTCATCGTCATCATTGATCAAGTAGGTATCTTTAGTTCACTGTGCTGCTATGAATCAAAGAAAAACACTCAAATAAGCTGCATGAAATTGGCCTAACATGTTAATTTCTATGGTTATCATCTCTTTTCATGTACTTTATTAGACTGCCTTAATATGCTGTGATGATTTAGCTTTTGTTGCACCAAAGTCCTTTGAATGTTATTACTTTTTTAAGAAGTACACTTTCAAAATTGCTGAAGGTTTCTGTTTTAAAATGTTATTTTTTTTTTAAAGCTTACATCCTTTTTTATTTAACCCTCCTGTTATGTTTGTTTCTCAGGAATAGTAATAATGTTCCTGGGTCAATTTAACATGGGGCATATTTAATTATCCAAAAGTGTCAGAATCCCCCAAAAAATCCCAATAAACATCTTTTTAATCTCATTATTAACGGCATTACTAACCACTTAAATCAATATTTAGTGCAATGGTGTTCTTTAATTCTAACAGATCATGGTTTAATGATGGTATCTCACTTGTTTTTAATGACAATTCATGTCAAAAGTGTGTGTGTGTGTGTGTGTGTGTGTGTGTATGAATGGGGTGAAATATGTCACACAGTTGCAAAGAAACAACTAGTATCTGACACTTCTGACCCCTTTTAACCTCCACTTTCACTGCCGGGTCAAATTGACCCACAAACAGTATATCTATAAACATGCAGGGGGAGGTTGCAAATATGTGAAATCAACCGTTTTCATTTTATGAAGTTTCATATGTGAAGTTTCATACCCAAAAAAATACTTCTAACAATTTTTTGGGGGGATTTTTTAACTTTAAAAAGGGTCAATTTGACCCGCAACATAACAGGAGGGTTAAGTGTAGTTGTAGGAATTCTTAATCTTTCAGCTTACTAATGTTTTGTGTTTGTTTTTTCATGCTAACACACTTTTTTAAACTCCCTTTGTAGCTGTCAAAAATATTCAACAAAAGCAGAGTGACAGCAAATGAGCTGGTTATAAAACAAAGTCCACTTTAGAGACTGGAATAAACTTGTATTTCATAATCTCAGTTTGAAAAGTAGTTAAAAAATAAAAGTGAGATGTCCCCTCTGATGTTTACTGACCCTGTATTTCTTTAAAACCATGACAAACTCAAGTTAATGACTCATATTACATAAAATTACTTAGAATGAATAAGCTCATTCAAGAGATGTGCTAACAGTTAATACATTTTTAAATAAAACTTGATATAATACTTTTAAATAAGTGATAATAATAAACCACATTTATAGAGCGGTTAGATTTGCCCAAAGTTAAAAAATGCTTCACAACAAGAAGATGAAAACAACATAGAAGGAAAGGGAGAAAAACATAAAACCAGATTTATCAGACAATCTTAAATAAATAACCAGAACTAACATGGGGAAAATGTGCAAGATTAACTAAATGCTAAATTAAAAAATGTCTTTAAAAGTAAGAAACCTTAATTTCAGCAGCCACATTAAGACCATTACAAAGTCCGCCTACTATCACCTTCAGAATATATCAAGGATTAAAGGACTTATGTCTCAGCAGGATGCAGAAAAACTCCTCCATGCATTTATCTTTAGCAGACTAGACTACTGTAACGGGGTCTTTACAGGACTCCCTAAGAAGTCCATCAGGCGACTGCAGCTCATACAGAATGCTGCTGCTCGAGTCCTAACAAGGACCAACAAAGTAGACCACATCAGTCCAGTTCTTAGATCCCTACACTGGCTTCCTGTCTGTCAGAGAATAGACTTTAAAATCCTGCTGATGGTTTATAAAGCACTGAATGGTTTAGGCTGATCTGCTACTACTTTATGAACCACCTGGACCTCTAAGGTCATCAGGTACTGGTCTGCTTTCAGTCCCTAGAGTCAGAAGGAAACATGGTGAAGCAGCGTTTAGTCATTATGCTCCACATATCTGGAACACACTCCCTGAAACCCACTTTAAATTAAAATTTTAATGTAATTTTTAATATATTTCTAATTTCCCTATTTCCATATTAGTGATTTTAATTATGTTCTTTTATGCTTGTCTGAATGTCTCCAATGCTTTTAATGTTTTCATGTAAAGCACATTGAGTTGCCCTCCTGTATGAAATGCACTATACAAATAAAGCTGCCTTGCCTTGCCTATTTAAAACAGTTCTTGTTGCATTTTTCTATAAACTCTTTATTTTGTCACTCAAGGTTTTTATTTTACTCTAATTTAACTTTTTCACACTTTATCCTGTTATAAAGCAAGAAAAACGTGTGCAGTTGAAATCCACAAAATGCAGTAATCACATCATGTGAGCCACAAAATAATCCTTTGACCTTTCAGCATTTTTTTGTGGTTCTAAATGTCAACTTTAGTTTGTCTTCAAAGTGTTAAATTTCACAGCAACTGAGAGTTTTCGCCGTTTTAGAGTGTGACTCAGACTATTGTGGGCACAAACAGGGTGGATACAAGGGTGGGGATGTGTTTCAACACACACATATATAGCATTACACACGCACACACACACACACACACGCACACACGCACACACACACAATGGAGATTGCGGTGGAAAAGGAAGCTGGAGATTCCTGAGATTCCTGTGGACAAAAAGGTGTGAACCCAGGCAGCCGAGCAGCCTGGGAATTCTGCTGGTTTGGCTTAAGAGGCAGTTTAATGGCTGACCAGAGTCGCTGGTGACAGACTTAGCGAGAGAGAGAGAGAGAGAGAGAGAGAGAGAGAGAGAGAGAGAGAGAGAGAGGAGAGAGAGAGAGAGAGAGAGAGAAGAATGGGCTGGAGAGATAAAGTCAAAGAATTCAAACAGGAAAGAGAGAGAAAGTAGAAGACAGAGGGGGTGTTTGTGTAAATTGTTCTGCTACTGATTGTGTCCACATTAATGTTAATACTGGTAAGGGTCTCTATGATGTCAAAACAAAGAGAAAAATAAAAGACTAAAAAAAGAAATGGAGGTCCTTACAAACAGGCTAAAAAACTGTTTTTATCCCAAAGCAATAATTGCACTAAATGCTAAATAATGCAATATAAAATGAGACTGAGCAATCTTTATGATAACTGAATATCTGACTGTTGAATGCTTTGTGTGTCGTTTGTTTTTATTTATTATTATTTATGTTTATCTACTGTTTTTATGATTTTTTATTTTACTTCTGTTCTTTTAATGCATCTTTTTGCACTTCAAATTCGTTGTACAATGACACTGTCCACGGTTACATGATGAATTTATTTCTGAATTAAAGTAAAGTATTAAAGTATTCTCCTTCGTGTTTACATGGAAATAATAATTTAACACATTTAATTGTCTTTATTTTATTCCTCTTAAGGTCTGGGGGTTGGGAAGGGTTCTGATTGGACAGGAGCGGGCGTGACGTATTTACGTCTACCAGAAGAAAACAGACTCCAGTTCCTGCTTCTTTTATTTTCAGTTACAACATGGAAGACCACACAATAAGTGACAAGTCCCTTGATTAACTTGGACACTCCAGCTTTAAAAAGGTCCACATTTTGATGCTTCCGTCCATCAACTCTTTTCATGATCTCCATTTCTTCTAAGGCTCCTATTAAATAAATAGTCTCAGCTCGAGTCCGACGCTTGCTTCAGGCGGTCATCTTGGAATATGTGCGTCATGGCGACAGGATAAGGGAACGAGCATGCTCAGAACGACCGGGATTAATTTAAAGCGGAATGAACGTATACATAATCGAGGAATTATTCAATTCAGATTTAAAATCAGAATAAACCAGACACTTACTTCAGATTTAACTTTAATTCAGAATGGTCATTTTCATTCTGAATTATTTACAAGGTCATTTTAAATATTTTTAAAGAGGATTTAATTTTTATTCTGAATTAAAGAGGAATTAAAAGTCTCATGTAAACGTAGCCAATTAAGATCTATTCTATAAGTAGAGTATGATATTAAACAAGGTCCCCATAAGGTCACAAAAACAATCACATATACACAAACACACAAACACACAAAGACAACCACAAGGAGGCAAGACCAGGATCTCAGTGATCAGTTCTTTGAGTACTTGAAACAGTTATGACCTTTTAAGAAATAAGGGTCCTCACAAGTAGAGCTGTGATTTTAGAGAAGGTCCCCATAATTAAGGAAAACAATTGCACACACACACACACACAGACACACACATATATATATATATATATATATAGAACACACAAAGTTACACAAGCGGTCAGAGCAGAACATCAGAAATAAAGTGTGTCACTCCAAGAAAAAACGGTCCCCACAAGGAGAGTTTTCTTTTTGGAAAAGGTCCCCATGATGTAGCAAAACGATTCTGCATTCACAAACACACAAACACAAACACACAAACACACACACACACACACACACAAACAAAATGAGGCAAGATCAGAACATCATGAATGGCTTTATGGAGCATCTGAAACAAGCGTGTCCCCATAAGGAACAGGGGTCCCCACAAGTAGAGTACTGATATGGATAAAGGTCCCCACAAGGCAACAAAAACCGTTAACACAAACACACACACACACAGATGTGCAATATGTTAAATAATAGGACTCAGAATCAGGCTATCAGAGATAACCAGCATCAGGACAGAGCAGGTCCCCCTGAGGACTATCAGTCCCAGCAAGGTTCAACATTGGAAAAGTCCCAAATAGGCCACAAAAACCATCCCCCCCCACCACACACACACACACACACACACACACAGACACACACACACAGAGGCAGCCATCGATGCACCTGTCTCTGCCAAGACTGGACTCTGAGCCAGTGATGGACACCAACAGACGTAACAACGACGTCATCCCATTCACACACACCCACAGACACACACACACACACACACACACACACACACAGCCCCAGAGACACACATGTTTATAACCAACCAAGGACAGGAGATGGAAGTATGACAGGCGGACCCCGACTCACGCCCCTGTGAGGAAGTGTGTCCAAGTGTGTGTGTGATCTGCACTGACTATATTAGGCTGGTCTCTTTCTAGCACACAGAGGGAGGTGTATGCATGTGTGTGTGTGTGTGTGTGTGTGTGTGCACAACCGTGATGTCACTGTCACGCTGGGGAGGCATGACTCTGTCTTATCTCTCTGCAGTGCCCTGCGGTAACATGTGCACCCTCTGTGTCCGTGTGTGCGTGAGAGTGTGTGTGAGAGTGTGTGTGCCACATTAACCTGTGATAACCCTCAGTCTCACACACACACACACACTAACACACACACACACTCTCTAAGGGATACCTCAGCACCTCTGAGCCTGCAGGAACATCCAGAGCAGCTGGACTAGTGATGCGTTTAGGTGCCGTTTGAATTTTCCATCACTTATGCAAGTGTCTCTGATTACGTCACGCACAAATACTTGTGTTGCGATGCAATGGTTAAGTGTTATGTAAAGTTATATCTCTGTCTTTTAATTGAGTATGCATGGTTAACACTATGAGGGTCTTGTTTTCAGATTACCTCACAGTTAAGGGAACATGTGCATCGCCTCAATTTGGGAATGTCGCCACAATTTTGCAAGAAAATGACGGCTACATTCAATCCTTAAATCTTTTCCCCCTTCTATTTTATCCTACAGTTATTGTGTTGTGTTAAACGTTTAAAAGTACAACACTTCAGGGAAATGTAGCTGTTTTAAATGTGCTTAAAGCTCCTAAACAAACTGTGATATTAAAAATGTCCCTTTTGTTATTTGTGTTAAAACTCAATTCCTGCATGTTCCTATGACAGCTTTGTGGCTCCTTTAAAGGACCCCAGCGGTGCAGCGCTCCACCCCATCGTCCCTGCCCTGTGAGTCCCTCTCCTCTCTGCTCCTCCTTTCCTCCCTGTCCTCCCCCTTTCCTCTTCCTCTTCCCTTCAGAGGTGTCAGAGGAAAACCAGCTCCAGTGTGACTCCCTCTCTCTCTCTCTCTCTCTGTGTCCTACAGTCGCACAGTGCTGGCTCAGTGCAGGCGGTGACTCCGCTGGCTGGCCCACTCACAGGATATAAGAGCTGCGAGCCCTGCCAAGGCGGTGAGGGGTCACACTGTGGAGAATGTGTGTGTGAGGATGGCTGGTGGCTGTCTGAGCAGCAGACGCCCTCGTCCTGACGCTCGCAGGGCGGAGAAGCCTTCTTGTGAAACATTCCACTCCGACCAGCGTTTCCTGTTCTCACTTCCCCGTCCTTCCCTCACGCTCCTCGCCTGCCTTTCCTATTTTACACCCGTCCCACCTCCTCCTCCTCCTCCTCCTCCTCCTCCTCCTCCTCCTCCTCCTCCGCCTTGCCTCCACACGCCAGTGCATTTCCCACCCACCCCATCCTCCTCTGCTGCTCTGCTCCACGCCCCGGCTTGGCTCCAGCTTCCGCCCCTCGCCCCAGACTGGTGGACTCCCTCTGAGTTTCCTGGAGAACCACCTTCCATTATCAGATAAAATGCTGCTGAGGTCACCGTGGTCCTCCGCCTGACCTCCACCTCTCAGGACGGGGTTTAAGAATCTGCTGAAACTGGACTTTAAGGACTCTCATCAAATAACGCCCTCAAACTTTAGAGTTAGGATGAGCTTGACGCTTTAAACCTGCATGAATATCATGTGGTGTCGTGTTTGAACAGAACATCTTTCAGCACACTCAAACTTAAACGGTAAGTTAACTGAGTAAATTTGACTGCAGCTGCACTCCTCGCCTATAAATCTGATTTGGTCCATGAAATGTGTCTTTTATAGTCCTGCTGCACATCATCCCCACTCTGTCTTCTTAGTTTCCTCCTCTATCCACCATCCTTTCCCACCAATAAATGCATAAAGAGCTTAAAAGAAACTTTAGTTTTCTGCCTGAACAACAGCCTGCAACCTCCAAATTATATAGACATTTAAAGGTACAGTAGGCGACGTTAGAAAGGTCAGTACAAACACAATCTTTAGCATCCATTTGGAGTTTCCGCGAGTGTGTCAAACATCAACGCACCAAAAGTTTAAAGCAGCAGTACGCAACGTAAACATGGAGAAAAACCTTCGACTTCTTCCTCTGCCACCTTGCTTCACTCTGCTAAGCCCCTCCCACCAAATGATGCACCAATCATGCACGCCAACAGGTGTCATGCAAACTGTCTGCACCACAGGTTGGAGTCAGAGGACAAACACCAACAGATGATGAATAAATATCACACAGAAGTTTAGAAACAACAGCCGCTGTGCTCTCAGTGAGTGAGAACGTCAGATGATGCTCTGATTGGTCGTCTGATTCGGACCTGACCTTTTCTGGAATATCAAATACAAAGGGACTCACAGGCTCAGGTCAGACACACAGGTATATTTCAATTCACACTGCTAGTGACATGCAATGACCAAAATGTGTTATTGTCACCATTATTTTAACAGAGCAACGTCGCCTACTGTGGCTTTAAATGTCTGTATTATTTGGGGGTTGCAGGCAGCAACTTTAAGTTTCTTCTTAGGCTCTTTATGCATTTATTTAGGGGGAAGGATGGTGGATAGAGGAGGAAACTGAGAGGACAGAGTCTAAGGTGCAATTCAACCACCAAGTCAAACCTGCACCCCAACACTTTTAACTTCAAGCACTTCAAGCATGGACAGAATCAGATTTATAGGCAAGGAGAAGTTTTGTTGAAAGCCTAAACTCATCTGAGGGTTTCATTGAATCTATACCTCTGAGGCGTTTGACATTAAAACACCCAAATTACAATGTGCACAACAGTTTTGGACCATATGACCAAAGGAGCACGCTTAGAGACCCTAAACTTCACATTCCTTGATGGAGGCACAAATCTTGACAGCTCATGACACTTAACATGTTTCTGAATCAATCAGAAAAGAGTGACGACACATACTGCATGATGACGTATGTGACTGCAAAAATGCAGAGTATAAGCATGCCATTCACAGGAGTCAGGACTTACAGCATGAAGTTCACAGCTCCTTCACTCAGAGCGGACAGAGGTGAAGCGCTGTGGTTGTATTTTTAGATTTAAAACAATCAAATGATGTGAGGAGCTGCAGAGCTGCTGAATGCAAACACACTCAGTGTCTTCTATGAACCTGCATCACTACAAAACAATACACCCTGTGTCCTCCACCATCTATTTCCTAGTTACGTCAGCTACCTCAGCAGCCATCATGTACAGAGTTTTGACACTTTCAGAGATTGTTTCCATCACAGTCTGATCCTCCCAGACGAATACACTCCTCATTAGAAACTTTAATGTTCCTTCGAAGGCCGGCAGGGAGAGGAGCCTCTCGCGGTGTGTTTCTTCCCTCAGCGGTCTCCTGTCTGGGGGCTTTGCAGCAGGCTGACTCACAGCCCCAGCCCACTCCTCCTCCCACTCGTCCCTCCCACTCAGAGCCCCAGCCGAACCCCAGCGTGGGAGGCAGCTCAGCCCAGGACCAGAGCCTCCGGCTGGGCACACACACACGCAGCCAGCACCGGGCCCACGGCTCTGGAGCTTTGGCTTTCATTCCCCGCACCCACACAGAAACAAAAACACACACACACACACACACTCACTCTGCCTGCCCACATGCAGTACCCACACTGATTTTTAGAGCACCTCTTTAATGATGTCATGTGCCTCACATCTGAGGCAGCAGAGGAAGGGGAAACACGTGGGAGTGTGTGGGCTGTACACGCTCGATGTGTGTGTGTGAGTGAATCATGCAGCCTGATTGTTGTTTCTTTTTTTTTTTTTTTTGGGTTTACATGAAGTCAAATGTTTTATGTGCACATGGCTACTGTACTGTGCTCGGTTATTTTTAAATCCCAGCTCCAGGGGAGGGTTTGGATCTCACGCAGGGACGCTGTGAGTGAGGAGAAGTTTGTAGATGCAGTGAAACTCTCCGGCCAGGCGCTAAATCCTCTCATCAAATATCTCAAACCCTCCATTTAGTGAGAAAGAGAAACGTCTCTGCTGCCAGGGTTAACTTTTCCCCTCGATAAATGAATTCACACTTTTACAGCAACACTTCAAATCATAGATAACGTGTGAGATGCTTACCAGCAGGACAGGAGCTCTCGTTGTTGCGTCCTTTTCACTGATGATGTGCACGATGAAGAGGCTGTGAAAGACAGGTGGCAGAGGATCACGTCACTCACATCGTCTCCTCATCACTCACACCTTTATTCAACTAAAATACAGACTTCTTCTTTTTTTTTTTTTATACGTGAGAATGATAGAGTTGCACAAAGTGACACGTCTGTACTGTGAAGAGGAATATAATATTCAGATGGTCCAGATTGCTCATTAGAATATCTCACATTTGTGTGTGGGCGAGCTTTTTAGTCTGCAGCACTGTTCCAGAAACACTCTTCTCTGTCCAATACCAACCGGGACTCTAACCCCAGTCTGTCCGCTGAAAACTTAAATCCAAAAAAACAACTTCTGTGCAAGTTTTAAAGAAGACAGAAAACGACACACTACTGTCGACTTTCTCTCATAAATCCATCTTCTGCAGCAAAACCGGCGTAATCGCTCAGTGTGTGCTTGTGTTTACAGCCGTGTGACTGTGGATGCTGTCAGAATAATTCACAATATAACACTTGATTTTTTGCAGAGCACATTCAGAGTGATGGATGCTTTCAGTTCTGACTGTGCAACACATCAGAGTGAGGCGGAGAGATCCTGCTGAGCATGACAGCATCTCCAGAATTTATGATTTAGACTTGAGGGGGGAAAGGATCCTCTATGGCGCTCAGAAACATCTCCTACTTTAGGTGCTAAATGATCCATTAATGAAAAGTTAGGGGGGTATTTTGGAGAAGATGCAAGTCAGCACTGATCAGCCTGGAAGGAAATACTTTCAGATGTATTTCTGCACATGATAAATTGCTCATGCAGGGCGAGATTCTGCAGAAAAGAAGCACCTTCTAGCTTCTATTTCCGCCAAAATCTGCCTTTAAATATATTTTTAAGCAGCATTTTTGCTTCATTTCTTTTCAGAATGAATCTCTAATTTAAAAAGAAGCCAAATTAATTCAAAAACTGTAAAGAATTGACAGAAAAATACATTTTACTTCAATTTTTCATGCACTTACACAAGGTTTTAAAAGCAAGTTATGCTGAAATAAAGTAATGCATTTTGTAAATATTGTGTGAAATTGTGTGCTGATATTAATAACTGATTTTCCAGCTTCGTGTGTCACAAGCTCCCCCTGTTGGAAGCAGAATCTCTGCATGTGAAAGTGAGCGTGCATGGCTTTAATTATAGTCCTCAGAGGGAGAAATAATCATAAAAATATGCAAAAATGTTCATCATGAAATATTCACTGTCACTGCATTTGCATGATACTCGCGTGAAACAGCACAACATCACTGATTCAATTATTTCTTAGAAAGCCATGCAATCACACCCTCCTTCTTCCTCCTCTCTCTCACCCCCTCTCCTTTCTCTCTCTCTCTCTCCCCCCTCTCTCTCACCCGGAGTCACGGGGTCTCCCCCCGGGGTAAACGCATTCCAAAACACAAGAATTTCCTCCAGCCCGACTTGCATACCTCCTCTCCCCTCCTCCCCTCCCTCTCTTCTTTCTCTCCCTCTCTCCCTCTCTCTCTCTCACACACCACCAACAAGCAAGAGTGCACAATGGTCTTGCCAGAACCGGAGGAGACCACACACTGTTGCAAAGCCATGTTCAACAGTCTCACCGCACACACTGCTGCAAGAGCGCGCAAACACAACTTCAGCACAGTGAGAATAATTCAGTCAAATTACAGAATCATTTGAAAGATTCACACATGAAAGGTTTTTAAATCCAAACAGAAAATGTGCAGAATTTGTTTTTATGCAAACTAACACTTACAAATAAAATGTGAATCTGTTTTTAAAGTCCTGATAAAGAATATAAATGTGTACCTGGATTCTCTGCTGTGTCTCTGCAGCTGCATTTAGAAGTTGCTCGTGAAAAGCAGCCGATCTGCAGACACCTTCCTCTCGTGCAGATCTCTCTCCTGGTGTGTCCGCTGCGCACAGAAACACAAAGACTGAATCAGACATCAGCGAGAGCTGCGCACAAAGTGTCCGCGGAACGAGCTCAGCCTGCCGCAGATATCTGCAGGAGAGAGGAGGAGGAGGAGGATCGATGTTTCTGTCGCTGTTTGCTGTCCTGATCTGCAGCCCTGACTCTCTCTCTCTCTCTCTCTCTCTCTCTCTCTCCTTCACTCTCTCTCTCTCCCTCTCTGTGTTTTATCTGTGTGTGTGTGTCAGCGGGGTTTTTACCCCGCTCGCTCGGAAATGCCCCGGCGACCTCAAAGTAAGAGACTAGTTCCCCCAAAACCTCTACGAGCCGGCCGCAGCTCCGTCCCCAGAGTCAACCTCAGACAAGCCCGCAAGAATGAAACAGTGTCGCCCCCTCACGCGCTGCGGGGACGGTCCCCGGTGCGCCCGGTGTGCGCCCGCGGGGAGGACGTGCATGGTGGAGCCTCTGACTGTCCGTGACAACAGAGGGAGATGTGAAGAAGACGAGATAAAAAAAAAGAGGGGATGAATTAAATAATTCTGTAGTAAAATCCTGAATCAAATTATTCTTTGAAAATAACGAAAATCCGGATCAGGTTTGAGCTTTAACGGAAGGAACACTTTGCTTTAATGAGGCTCTCATTAATGCCAATCCCTTTGAGGTAATTAAGGAGACACAATTTAGATATTAGAATTAAATTAATCCAACAAAAACAGATCACAGAAATCTTTTAGTTTATCTAGAATCTGAATTTTACTTTAAATCAGAAGATTTAGAAATGCAATATCTGCAGAATAATTACACCGCTTTCCTCTTCAAATTCATATTCATATCTTTAGTTCTAATTAATTTATTCCTTTCTGTATTATATATTAAGAAGAGGACCAAACTAATTCCTTCATCAGAATCATCAAAATCTAGAAAAGGTCAGATCATTTTAAAGAAACCAAATTCTTGATTTTCTTCTTTAATTTCTGATTTCAGGATTTGAAGCTACGTGCAGAACGACTCCCTCGCTCTCAGCTTTAAATCCACATTTCTGTCTCCATCTTTGCACATTTCTGCAAGATCTCCCAAAGCTGGTTCCCAAACCCTCCAGAGGTCCTTGAGAAATTTCCAGGTGGTCCTTTACACGCTGAATTTCTCTCCATTTGAGCTCAACAGGTGAGAGAGAGATTTTTAAAAAAATTACCTGCATCTGTTTGCTCTTTCAGGAGCTGATGTTTGAACCTGTGCAGCTTCAAAAAGCTCCTGACGGGTGATTGAAGCTTTTAAGAGCGGCAGAAATGTCAACATTTTGCAGTTTTTAAAAACCTTTTAAAGACCAGCGTCCTCTTCTCTCTCTCTCTCTGCTTTTTCTTCCTTTCACTCAATCTGACCTGTTCTCTGAATCAGAGAGAAGAGAACAAAATCTTCACCAACAGAAGTGAGAAATTAAATTCAGCATATTTCTCCTCGTCTGGTCTTTTCAGTTTCTTCAGAGCGAACACTAAATGTGAAACATTTTCAAATCATACCTGGACTGACACCTTTCCTTCTCATGTCCCTGCTGGGGGAAATACACCTGCAGAGGGATTGTACCTGCTCTCTCTAAGTCATGCATCTACAGGAGTTTAAATTTGAGATTCTTGTTCTTGCTCACCCGCTCCTCTTCCTCCAGCAGACTTCATCACTCTCATTTTTTTTTCTCAGAGTGACTTTCTGCAGCAGTCTGGGAAATTAACTTCTGTTTTCTCTTCTTCTTCTTCTTCTTCTTCTTGTTTGATTCTGTGGCTGTGCACCCGCACAGGTCTGAGCAGCTTTATGAGCTCTCTGAAGCTCGCTGACAATATCAGCAGCTCGATGCTTCATATTGTGAAATTCCCTGAATAAATTACTGTGCCCACTCTTTCTCTTATCTGCTCACTTATGACCTCAGTTTCTGGTATTTGGGATGGGTACTTTTTCTTCAACCTAAACTTCCCAGAAATATTTTTCAATCAAATGTTTTTCTGTAAATCTTGTGACCAAAGTCGTTTAACCCTTTGTGTGCCAGTGTGAGAAGCTTCAAACTCTGATTCCTCTTAAAGAAGAAGCTGATTCTGAAGCAGGTTTTCACATCTCAAACCTGCTTTTGTTTCCACTTTCTCTCCCTTCTCTCGTTCTTTGATTACCTCACATCATTCGGGACATTTTGCGTTTTCTTCTGCAACAAATTCACCTGAAAGATGCTGAAATTCACAATTTGACCTTTCATTTTAATCCCCATCAATCACCGCCTCTCGTGACCTAAGCGAAACATCAGGAAATCACTCAGCTGTGTTTTATGTCTCATTCTGAGCTGCAGAAATCACTTCACCTCCACTCGCTTACGCACAAAACCAAACAGACATTAAGATCTAAGCTCATAAGCGTACATTACTCATCACTTTTCCCATCACTCGCAGCAGATCTGAAAATCTGAAACATGCAAAACCTGCAGAGATTGGGGATAATCCCAGATGTTCCCCTACTTGTTTCTCGTCTGATTCGGTCTCTATATGATATAGATTTCAGGTCAAAACAAACGCCCCCCAAACCCCCCACACGTCATACACAGAGGGGACATCAGAGCCAGCGGGGGGGAGGTGGACACGTTATGTCCACTGAACTCCAGTTTGTCTGTCTGCAGCGCCGCAGACCACAAACACCCGATGAAATCTCAACCTGAAGACTCAGACCGCTGCTTTGAGGTCAGAGACTCAGACGCAGGTTTGATCGTGCATCCTTTAAAACTTCCTTCAGTTCAAATTCAAGAAGCTACGGTGCAACATTAGCTCATCGGATCTCTTCTTCTCCTGCTCCGAATGAATAATTCTGCCTTCAGCTCTGCACAGAAAGCAACGCATGCTGTCTGTTTTCATGCTGTGCACTCAGAGAGGATCCCCAGGCAGGTTCTAGGAACCTTTAAGGGTCATTCAGAAATTTTCGAAGCGGTCTTTAGCGAGCTGAGCAGGTGCTAAATTTCATTATTCGCTTAACAGCTGCAGAATTCTCCAGTTATTGAAAAAAATATGATTTTCTTTCTAGTTTCTGAGACTTCATACCGAGCAGCAGACGATTATCACTCATCCATCAGGAGACAGAGAGCTCCAGAAGGTGATATGAGACAACTCTTCTGTTTTTATTCCTCCTTTCACTGATGGATGATTCCTGTTATCAAAGCTGCAGAATTTGTGGAGCAAATATCACGCTTCAGCTCTAATAAAGCTTTCTATCTTCAGCTCTCTGCACACACAATGAAACACACTCTTCTCCTCCCGTTGCTTTGTGCAATCACAAAGGTTCCCAACGCTGGCTCCAGGAGTCATTAAGGGTGCTTGAATTCCAGGTGCTTTTAAAGCAAGCTGAAGAGGAGCGGCGTTTTCACTTCAACAGGTGAGCGTAGAGAGACGTCGTTAATCTCTCTGTGCAGATTTCAAATCTCTCTGTGTTTATTTGCTTCTTAAAATGCTAATTTCTGGTTAAAAAGCTCGTCTCTGGTGAGTTGGAGCTTTTAAGATTTTGAAGAAATGTCAACATTTGGTATTTTCACAACACCTGCTTCTGTTTCCTTTAAAACCTCGGCTGAATCACAGAAACAAAGAAGACATCGCTTTAATCTCTGCATGTTGAATAAACTAAAACCTAACATGAGCTTTGGGGCGATGCATTGTTGGATGAATGCAGCAGATGATGATGAAACTGAAGAGACTCAGAAACTTGATTTGATTTGATCAAGTTCAACATCAGGGAGGATTCGTGCGTTCGTTCTGATTCCA
Organism: Notolabrus celidotus; assembly: GCF_009762535.1. Lineage (NCBI taxonomy): Eukaryota > Metazoa > Chordata > Actinopteri > Labriformes > Labridae > Notolabrus > Notolabrus celidotus. The sequence goes on along the minus strand of NC_048281.1, from coordinate 35,196,212 downwards.
TTGAGCGGCACGTTGGAGTGTTTCTTGGTTTCTCTCTTTCTCCTTCTTTAAAATTTGCAATTAATGATTTTAAAATCTATTTCAAGAACTCTGCTTTGGTTGAAGCGACGCTGAAGCTGTCGGTCTTTTAGAATTTGTTGCAGATCTGTCGGACGTTGCAGATTTTCTTCGTCATTTCAGTAAAAGTTCCTGGTTTACCAAACGGACCGCAGCGGTGTAGGGCTAAGATACCTGCAGGGGTGTGTTTCAGAGCAGCATTGGCTCTCAGGCCCTTTGTGTGTATATATATATATGTGTGTCTGTGTGTGTGTGTGTGTGTGTGTACATTCAGGGGTGCAGTGTGTGTTTTCACTGTCTCCTCCCTGGGAATTCCCCTTCGTTCCCGGCTCTAACAGCCTGCTGGAGCCGCAGCTGTACATATGCGTGTGTGTGTGTGTGAGTGTGTGTCGAGATGTATACACAGTTCATTTCAGTGCACGTGTAGGCATGCGTTAATGTAAGCGTGCATGTGTGTGTGTGTATCTGTGTGTGTGTGTGTGTGTGTGTTTCCTCCCTGATTCCCAGGGTTCTGCCGAGTTAAACCCTCTTAAATGTCCCCCTGGCTTTTGTCCTCACGTTTCAGCTGAATTTCCCCGCATTCATCCCACCATTCAGACTCCGTGTGTTCGAGCACTCAGGAATGCACTGGGTTTGACAGGCGCCTGAACCGTGTGTGTGTGTGTGTGTGTGTGCATGTGTGTACATGTGTGTGTGTGTGCATGCATGTAACTGAGCATACAACAGAAAAAGAGAGAAAGAGGAACAGAGAGGTTCAGAAAGAGGAGTGTTTTTTCCTTTTTTCCCTCCCCCTCCTCCTCCTCCTCCTCCTCCTCCTCCTCTTTTGATGCAAAGGTAGACTCGGAAACACACAATCACCTTACCTTTGCACACACATACTTTTCACCTTTCTCTGCACACACACACACACACACACACACACACACACTCTCAACACCCACACACACTCAGAGTCACATGTGCTCTCACTCAAAGAGCTCTGCACCCACTCACCCTGACACCCACACAACCACCCACACACTCACGTGCACTGCCAAATAGCTCTCACTCTTTACCCTCCCACCCTGTCCCCTCCCCACCCACCACCACCAAGCACACACATGTCAATACACACACATGCACTCACACACACACACACACACACACACACACACACACACAGTTTCACGCTAAGTGTCGTGCATGCGCCAGATCTGGTTTCCTCTTTGCTTTGCGAGCGACCCGCAGTGATAAAATAAACACAAATACGTGATAATCACATTCCAGACATTTCTCTCCTGCCGGTGGGAAGTTTCAACTGGTTTTCTGCAAGAGTTGGTTTGACTCTGTGTGTGTGTGTGTGTGTGTAAGAGTGTGTGTGTGTGTGTGGTGTGTGTGTGCAACCCCAGAGAGAAAAAAGAAGAAAGAAAATGAGAGAGAGAGAGAGGGAACAAAGAGATCTCACACATTCCTCAGTCCTGCCAATATCCTACCAGTATACCAGACCATCACACCAATACACACACACACACACACAAGTACACACACACACACACTACTAAGTACACACACACTCACACACACATGGCAACAAACAGCCAGATCTGCCAAAAAAAATCTCCTAAATTGCATAAATGGAACATTTGAAATGAAAGTTTCTGCAAATTAAATCATGCAACATTTAAACAAAGCTGTAAACTTTGACTGACACTGAAATCATCAAACCCCAAAAAAGCAGCACACACACACACACACACACACACACACACATACACACACACACACACACACATACACCATGGGCTTATTAAAAAAAAAAGCTGGAAAAAGGAGGTTAAAGACACAAAAAGGAGTTTTTGGAATACAGAGCAACAAGTAAGCACGGTCCTACCTCGTCTCATGAGCGAGGGACTCAGGCTGGAGGATCTGCAGAGACTCTGAGAGAGCCGAGAGAGAGCGAGAGTCTGGAGTCTGTGGCCGGAGGAGCAAGATGTAGACGGGACGTAGACGAGCACATGGCCCCGCATGGCATGCACACTTCCTCAGTCAACACGCGTTGTTTCTCCTCCTCTCTGCTGCATGCTTTCTCTTCCATCTGTCCGTCTGTAACTGCGTCTCTCTCTTCTTGTCTTTCTCCCCCCCCTTCCTCTCTCTGACTCTCTCTCTTCCTCTCTCCTCCCCTCCTGCGCTCTAACAGTCCTCTCTCTCCCTCCCTCCCTCTCTCTCTCTCTTTCTACTGTTTCCTTCAAAACTTCTCCACATAAACTCACTCACTTTGCACCTCGCTCTTCTCGTCAGGCTCCTGTGTTTCTCGGAAGTTGCTTCTCCTGATGCATGAGAGAGAGAGATGTTGGAAGGTGGGCTGAACTATGAAGTCAACCCTGCACGCTTTGTGTGCACATTACTAAGAAAACAAATGTGTGTTGCATCCTTCCCAGTCATTTACTTCCACATATCTTCAAATATTTGATTCCTACGTCTACATCTTTTGCACAAATATAGCTCACCAATTATTGCCTCACCGCTATCCTTTTACGCCTTGACGATGAAACCCAAGCTTTTATTAATTTCATCCAACACACATCTTTTAAAAATTAAAAAAACTGCACTTTAAAAGAGAGAAATCTCAGCTGAGTGCGGGCAACAAAGACGGTGGATGTGAAAACCTCTCGGATGGAAGGCCGGGAGGATAAAAACATTGATAATAAAAGCTGCAAACGGCCTTGTGCAGAGCTCATCCAGAACTGTATGGCAGAAAAAAAGAGGAATAAAAGGTGTAAATCTGTGCACACGTGTTGCACTCAGTAGGAGCAGAAAAATGCATCTCAGGTTCTGCATGACAGACGGGGAAATGTGAGAAATTGAATGCAGAAATATTCTGTTTTTGCAACTGAAGAAAATCACATAAAGACTGAAAAAAATGCACATTTTGTGTGTTTCAAAAACAGAAAATGGATGTGCAGGATTCAAGTTGAAGGAGGCAAAGCTGCTGCGTAGATTTTTCCTCACAGGTGATGATGCATCCTTACATTATGTCACACAGTGAAAGATGATATGCATGCAGAGGACGACACGTGTTTAGGCAAACGGCGTTACTTGATTCTTCTTGCAAGCTCTCTGGTGAAATTTCTGCAGAAGTCTCAGTGAGCACGACAATGTAACAGCAACAGCAGAATAGTTTGCGTTTGGTGTCTTATCTCCTCATCCCTCCTTGCTGTTTTATTTCTACATGCAGATAACTGAGGACTCATGAGGTCTTTAACGCTCTTCTAAGTGCAGGTGGATGCTGGGAGGTGTTGCACTGACGCAGGGCAGCGGTGGCAATGACAGACCGAGGATACAATCATTGTGAGACTGATGTGTGTCAAGTGTGGAATCGGTGCAGCTCGACTCGCCTGCCTAATCCAGCTCTCAGGCGATGCTTCTTTTATATCACGATACTGGTGTGATCAATGTACACGTAATGAAGCTGCATCATCCTCCATTCTGCTCCCAGCATGTTCATCTCGGCTCATTCACTGAAACCGTCACTACGTTTAATCACACGGACGCTGATGTTAAAGTAAAAACTGTCATGAGGAGTGTCAGGCTCTGCTTCGCACGCCAACGTGGTGATCCTGTAAACATCACAGAGACGACGTGAGCTTTCTTACCTGATGTGCTGACGTCAGTAGAGAGGTGTACTCTTCACATCAGGGTTCGGACTGACGCAGGAGGGTTCAGTCGTCAGGACTCACACACGTTCCTTAGAGATCTGAACTGATCACAAGATGATGTGAGATCAAGTTTTCAAGATTCAGAGTGCGACTGAAGGATGCATTTTACTCGAGAGCCTTCAGGGTGCAAGGTCAAGAAAGAAAGATGTTACATGCAAATCTGTGCACAAGGATTCTTATCCAGACGCAGGAATTTGCACGTCGCTATTTTATTATATTTTGACCTGGCACCAGAGAGGCTCTGTGCCATTCTCCCTATAAGGCTTTGAACTTGTTTGCATGATGTTAAAAACATTGATTTATTGAGTCAGTCTGACTAAAACTGGACTTTTAAAATTAATGTGAACACATTAGCCCGACTGAAATCACACTAAGTTGAATTTCTCAAAGTCAGGCTGACACCTTCTTTTCTTTCCTGCATTTATACGCCTTGATGGGACCCAAACTAGCCGAGGTGTCCTGTGCATGCTCCTCAGTTTCAACACTGAAGGAAGAAGGAAGAAGGAAGGAAGGAAGCCGGGCAGTAAATTAAATCTCTACAGAAGAAGAAGGGAAGTTAAAGAGACGAATCGTCATCATAGGTCAACCAAGTGAAGGTCCAGGGAGAATATGGACACCCAGTGTTGCCAACTTAATGACTTTGTCGCTATATTTAGCAAGATCTCAGACCCCTCTAGCAACTAGAGACTCTTTCTGGTGTTCAATGGAGAGTTTTGGAGACTGACGTGAAAGCATGTATCGTTCTAACTCTACTCAACGAGCAGTGGATGCTGCTGTGAGTCCCTTCAGCTGCATTCAGAGCAGGAGGCGTTCACCCCTCAGCATCCAGACTGCATCACGTATGTACGAAGTCACCGCTGGCTGATCCCGCCTCCTGTCTCTTATTGGTCCTTTTAGATAGTTAAAGGCACTATGAGGAGTTTTTAACTGGCTGAGAAACAGACTGAAACGGATACTGATGCTTCTTTATGACCCTCAAAAGCAAACAAGACCATCCACAACAACACTGATACCTTCTCTGTTGTCATTTTTAATGTCTAAAACCGCTCTGAGGGGGTCGGTGTCAGAACAGATGATTGACGTCTCGCTTTAGAAACTCCCTTTTTTGGGTGTTTTCATTGCAAATAATCACATTGTAAGATAAGTCTAAATGTTAAAAGACAACAGGATGAGGTTATTGTCTGAAGACAATTATTTTGCACGTACAGGACAAGAGATAAGAGGTATCACTTTGTCCACAAGGGGGCGCCATAATCGATACAAGCTAAAAGTTCCTCACAGCAGCTTTAATGTAGATTGTAAACACAAAACATGTAGAAAATGTTATGGTTGAAAAATGTAATGTTTTACTTTGATTTGTTGTCGGCTCCTAAGTGTAGTTATAAACATATTTAGGGTGTTTTTTTAACCTCTTAATGTCTCTCCTTCGACATTACACATCTCTCCTGCAGCATCCATTATAATTTAAAATATGCAAATTAAATGATGGCGTCATTTAGCGACTTCTAAGTCAATGAAAGTTGATCCCAGCTCCAGCAGTCACATACCCAAGCGTCCTTGAGCAAGACACTGAACCCCAAATTGCTCCCTCTGTTGTTCAGAGGTGTGTGAATGTGTACGAATGAGATTAGCTAACACTGATGGTCTGTCACTAAATAGCAGCCTCTAGCATCAGTGAGTGAATGGTTATGAATGGGTGAATGTGACGAGTAGTGTAAAAGAGCTTTGAGTGGTCAGACAGATTAGAAAAGCGCTACATAAGTACAAGTCCATTTACCATAAACCATTTACACCTACTGCAGCAGAGGTGGACATATTGGACATACTACATACTATATAGCTATAACTGAAGCTCAACTTATCTGTGCATGTAAAGATACTGATTATCTCTGTCATGTCTTGTTCTTTGACTTCTTTTAAACCGTGCCACCATGACAGGAATCAACTTCCTGACTCAAATCACGAGGCTGACGGTTTTTAAATTTATCTCATTACTGACTTCATTCATAAACTATACAAGGAAACATTTTCCTCTACTTCTTCTTCTGTTTCATGATATTTAAAAACAAGACTGGCTGAGTAATTAAAAGAAAAGGTTTAGATTGACATCACTTACAATACAGCAAATTCAGGAATTTGAATATGTCTCAGCAGAGACTCTCAGGATGATTTAGGGGCTGTTATCAAAGGTGAATTTGTTTCTTTATTTGAAGATATTGCCGAAAATGTCTCTTTATCTTTGCAGAAGATATCGCCAGAGAGGAACTGAAACGAGTCATCTGTGAAATTCCTATAACTTAGAAGCTAGTTTAGTACAACTGTGTTCATGGTATGACTAACAGGATGTCCCCGTGCAACCCTGGAGGCTGTCTGAATTTCTGCGGCGCATGTGAAGGGACTAAAAAAATTAACATTCTGTGATTCGCATGAGCCATCATGAGAGGTTTTAAAAAACCTGCTGCAGATCGTGAATCTTTATTAACATGTGGACTCATATTTAAAGATATCTTGACCCTCCTGGAGCTCACTCACATGAGTAAAAAAGAGATGCATCCATTAACACGATTCCTTTTTTTCATAAATGACCACCAGATAGAAATGTAAGTACGCTCCTGTTAAAGGACTCTGCTGCAAATTTGTGAACCTAACTCTGGATCAACAGGTCTGCACGTTCAAATAAGAGACTGAAAACACACACACAATAATCATTACTCAATTTGGCACGTATAAAAGCTCATCATGTCTGAATTTCATCCTCACATCTTTGCACAATGTTTGATTGAAACTAACATAATGATTCTCTGCGTTGACTGGCTGATTCTCTCTCTAATATCTGAAACAGAACGCAGCTCACAACGCCGAACCACCCATTCAGCCCTCTCACTCTCAAGGTCAGAGCTCCATATTCCTGCTTACCATGAATGCAACTTCACCCAGAGTTCTCTGAGTAATTCTTTTCACACTGTGCACATGGATTTAAATCAATACGTAATTCTAATAATGCGACCTCTCGTCGTCTCTGTAGCCTTGAAAACAGCACGGTGAAGAAAGCTTCATTATTGCACGAACAACAGCGTGCTGTGTGAGTGATAGTCACACACACTCTTCTCTGGGATCCAGCAGCTGTGAGCTTCCTGCACTGGATGCAGCAGAAAAACACATACGTGTGTTGACGTTGCAATCACAAATTCCAAACGTGGTTTAGTCGGGCAGCAGCAACCCAAACACGGCTCGGGAGGCGGCGAGGGGGCGAGGGGAGGGGATGAATGTTGTCCATAATCTGCCGTTGTCTTTTCCATTCCCCCTCCAAATATTATCCCATGTTTCCACCGGCTCCAAAATATTTTGGAAGGGAAGCGGACGGCTGTCTGGGTGCTTTACACATAAAGAGACGACAGTCACGGCACAGTGTGGATGTTTACACGCTAATAGTTTGTGATGTGTGCGTCTGTAAAAGCAAGATGATATATGGAGGTGCTGAGAACCTGCAGTTCCTCGATTGTCCACTAGAAGCCGTCTCTAAATGTGAGTCAAACCCAATAAAGTCCAATGTTTGAAAAGTTAAAACGAAATAAACATGTTTACAGCAAGCGGCAATCTCTGGTCTTAAAATAGGAAGCTAATGCAGAAGTGTTAAAAACTGCAGTTCCTCGAGCGTCCACTAGAGGCTGGCTGCAGAAACACAGGAAACCACATACACACCCATTCAAACAGACGATCTTTGCAGCAGGAATAAACATGTTTACAGCCTGGTTCAAAAGACGAGTGTAGTCTGGATAGCTCATTTCTCTATCAGCACACACTGTACTGGTGAATTTATTATAACTTGATATTTTTGAAGATATTAAAGATACGAGTTTTGCCCAAATATGGGCGTGGCTGACTTGATTATGTGAGTCAAACCCAATAGAGTCCAATGTTTGAAAAGTTAAAACGAAATAAACATGTTTACAGCAAGAGGCAATCTCTGGTCCTAAAATAGGAAGCTAATGCAGAAGTGTTAAAAACTGCAGTTCCTCGAGTGTCCACTAGAGGCTTGCTGCAGAAACACCAGAAACCACATACACACCCATTCAAAGAGACGATCTTTGCAGCAGAAATAAACATGTTTACAGCCTGGTTCAAAAAACAGTTCAGGTCTGAAGAGGTCATTTCTCTATCAGCACATGATATTAAAGTTACAAGTTTTGCCCAAATAAGGGCGTGGCTGACTTGATTGACAGGCGGGAACACAGCAGCTGTTAGCAAAAAGGCTAAAGGCCCGCCTCTTTACCTCACACTAGCTCGGATGAGGTTAGGTTGAGTTAAAGCAGCAACCTCCAGTCTTAAAATATGAGGCCAATGCAGAAGTGTTAAAAGCTGCAGTTCATCGAGGATCCACTAGAGGCTGGCTCCGGACGTACAGGAAACCACATACACACCAATTCAAAGAAGACGATCTTCACAGCAGAAATAAACATGTTTACAGCCTGGTTCAAAAGAGGAGTGTAGTCTGGATAGCTCATTTCTCTACCAGCACACACTGTACTGGGTGAATTTCCTTATAACTTGGTATTTTAGAAGATATTAAAGTTACGAGTTTTGCCCAAATAAGGGCATGGCTGACTTGATTGAATGTTAGCAAGGAGGCTAAAGGCCCGCCTCTTTACCTCACACTAGCACAGATAAAGTTAGGTTGAGTTCAAGCGGCAAACCTCCAGTCTTAAAATATGAGGCCAATGCGGAAGTGTTAAAAGCTGCAGTTCATCGAGTGTCCACTTGAGGCTGGCTCTGGACGTACCGGAAACCACATACACACCAATTCAAAGAAGACGATCTTCACAGCAGAAATAAACATGTTGGGTTGCTGGTGGCCTAGCGGTCTAAGCGCCCCACGATTAGAGGCTATAAACTTCGTCGCAGAGGTCGCTGGTTCAACTCCCGGCCGGTCGACCATCTACTGCATGTCTTCCCCCTCTCTCTACTCCCCCCATTTCCTGTCTTTCTTCAGCTGTCCTATCCATTAAAGGCAAAAAAGCCCATAAATATAACTTTAAAATAAATCAATACAAAAACATGTTTACAGTCTGGTTCAAAAGAGGAGTGTAGTCTGGATAGATAATTTCTCGATCGGCACACTCTGTATGGTTGGTGAATTTTTTCTAGCGCAGCAATTTCAAAGATATTGAGATTCCAAGTCTTCCAATGAGAGGCATAGCTGACTTGATTGACAGGCGGGAACACTGTAGCTGTTGGCTAGGAGGCTCGGAGCCCGCCTCTTTACCTCACACTCACTCATTCAGAGTTATGTTGAGTTCAGCAATATGGCCGCCGCCGCCGATTGGCCTCAAAACAGCGCTTCAGAAACAGATGGGTGACGTCACGGGGACTACGTCCATTAATTATACAGTCCATGGTTTACAGCCTGCAAGTTTAACTCACAATACATTACATTAATAATTAAATACATGCATAATTAGGGGCGTGGCCTCTTTGAGTGACAGGTGGGAGCTGCTGGGTGTCCCTTCAGCTAACTCGGCCCCAGAACTGGGCTGTGTTTGTGGTGTTTCTTGGAGATTTGTGTATGTGATAACCATGGAGTGTATAAAATGTGGACGTAGTATCCGTGACGTCACCTGGTAGCCATATATCGGCTGTTGAGCGAGTGTGACGTAAAGAGGCGGGCTGAGAGCCTCCTAGCCAACAGCTACAGTGTTCCCACCTGTCAATCAAGTCAGCTGTGCCTCTCATTGGAAGACTCTAAATCTCAATATCTTTGAAATTGCAGCGTTAGAAAAAAATTCACTCCCCCTACAGTGTGTGCCAATCAAAGAATGAGCTATCCAGACTACACTCGTCTTTTGAACCAGGCTGTAAACATGTTTATTTCTGCTGTGAAGATCGTCTCTTTGAATGGGTGTGTATGTGGTTTCCTGTTTTTCTGCAGCCAGCCTCAAGCGGATCCTCGATGAACTGCAGCTTTTAACACTTCTGCATTGGCTGCAATTCTTGAGGCCAATGTGAAAACACACAAATAATCTGTCTGTCTTTGCGCTTTACAAGACTAAGACCGTCCACGAAGGCTGACGCACGGTTTTTAAAATCTACTCCTGAATAAGAGAGCTTGGAGAAGAGCTGCTAATCCTTTCCATAAAAGAAAAAAAAAGGGAATTTGTGATGGTTCAGGAATCTAATAAGGACTCCTCTTAGACGCCTCCTCCTCCAATAAGGTCACTTCTGGCTCCAGAAAACTCCCAACTTTATACTCAAAGCTTCAAAGAGACGGTGGACGTCACGGCTGCTGCATCCATCATCTATTAAGTTTATAGCTCTGTACGACATCCCCTCATTGTTTTCCTTTTCTTTGAGAAAAATCGCAGCAAGTTTGACATCTCAACAGAGGTCCCCCCCCCCCCCCCCCTCCTCCTCCGATGTGCTCCGTAATGCCACATAATAACAGAGTCGCACCAGTCTGTCTGCCACCGCGCTACAAATTTTCTCCATTAGCGATGAGAAATCAGACATGAAGGCTTGAAAGTGAGAAAAAGAGCAGGCAGGTTGATTCGTAATGCTTAATTTACCCACGCTGCCTACCGCTCCAGCCCACATCCGCCAACAATCAAGGCCAGATAAGTGATTTCATCTTGCTTTCTGCTTTCGTGCCGCTGTTTGGAGACTCTTCGGGAACAGAATTTCTGCTGAATGACCATCCTGCGTGCCCACCTCCTCTTCCCGCCCGCCCTTCTTCCCCCTGGCCAGCTGTGTATGTATCTGTGTGTGTGTGTAAGAGTGTGTGTGGGAGTGTGAGGGTGAAGGAGGAGCACTCTGCGTGGGTGGAACAGTGCCCGGGCTTTCTCTGCTGTGGTGTTAATAGGCCTTTTTCTCCCCTCAGCGGGACACAGAGAGCTGTCATTTACATGGAGGTAATGGAGTGATGTAGAAGTGGATGGAATATGTGTGGGCGAACGATGATGAGGACCTCGCACCTCTCTCTCTCTCTATCTCTGTATCTCTCATTTTTTCCTCACTCTTGCTTTTCTTTAGAGTCTGTATCTCATTCCCTGACTTCATGCGAGCCTCACTCTCTCATTTTCTTGCTTTAACTCGTCAAGAGGGAAGCGTCTGAATGGATGCTTCAGTTTCTTTTAAGTGAGGGTGTGTGAGATGTTTATCATCAGCTGTGTGTTTCCCTCAGTAGATTGTGGTCAGCTTGAATCGCTTACATTTCAAGAACTGCATCCTCAGCAGCCAGTTGTGATGCATTATTATAGATGACCTGGCTTTCTTACTGATCTACCGGCTGTGTAAGATGCTTGATTCTGATTGGTCTAAACCCCTTGACGACGGTTATTAACTTTCACTAACATGAGCAACACCAGAGACAAACTGATCACACGTCGTGTCAAATCAATCCACAGAAAAGAGTTCAGACTCATTTAGCTTCTGCTTGTTGACACCACAGACCGTAAGGTGAGGGGAAACCATTAGCTTCTGTTAGCATCACAACAATGTGGTTAGCTTCAGTTAGCATGCTAAATCGGCAGTCTACGGACATTTTCATCTTGGATCCTGTACAGCAATGCCGGCGCCTGAGAGCCTGACTTCTGGGCATTAAAACTGTCGCCTCACACAAGTGTGTTTTCACCAGGGGTGCAGCTCACTCGACTGGAAGTGAAGCTTCCACCAGAGCGTCTGCCCCCTGGTGGCTGGCTGCAGTATAGGTCAAAAACTCTGTCTCCCCCATTCATTTGAATGGGGCTGCAGTCAATGTTACAATGTTACAATGTCATTTAGCAGACGCTTTTATCCAAAGCGACGTACATACGAGAACAAGAACAACACAAGCAAAGATCTAGACAAGAGGAAACAAGATCAGTAAGAGTAACAAAGTGCTTCAAGTCCATTTAGGTGCAGGAACTGCCAAGCAGTGTAAAGACAATGCACAAAGTAAATAAGGAACATCTACAATGAAGCAACCAAACCATTTAAGACCTTCCATTATCATCATCAACAATTAACATCAACACAATAATGACCAAAGTACCAAGTGCTGGGTCACTCCAGACCTGAACACAGAGTCCCAGAGTAGAGCAGGACAGTGTGAGTCAACTGTAGCTGGAAGACATGATCTGCCCCTGGGGACAACAGTGGAGAACAGTCTAGCTAAGTGCATAGTGCTTCCTAAAGAGCTGGGTCTTTAGCTGTCTTTGGAAAGTAGAGAGGGACTCTGCAGATCGAATGGAGTTGGCCAATTCATTCCACCATTTAGGGGCAACAGAAGACAAGAGTCCAGCTAGTGATACTTAAAGGGGACATATCACACTTTTTTCATCAATATATATTGGTCTAAGAGGTCCCCAAAACATGTCTTTAAAGTTTATGCTCAAAAAACACTTTGAAATCAGATTTTGGTCTGCCTGAAAAGTCCTCTTCTTCAGTCCTCCTCAGAACAGTCTGTTTTCCCTCTGACCACGCCCCCTCCGGAAGTGGATGTGCCTCGGCTCTCCAGCACGTTGATCTAATGTTTACATGTTGGCTGAATATACACGGCTGCTCAGAGATCACGTTACTTCAACCCTCTGAATCTGATCCTGACGGAGAGGCGCCTGTAGCAGGACCTTTCTGAAGGATTGGTCACAGATTTAGTGTTTCTTGTTGTTTTATTTGTCAGTATGTCGACGTGTGTCTTGGTACACAGCTACAGCTACAGCTACAGCTATGAACATGTAGCTATGTGGCTATGCCAATTAGCTCTAGCACTTATCCATGATAAATAAAAATCACCCACTAGATCTTCAAATCTGCAGACGTGGGGAGTAAAACTGACCTCTGCCAGAAAGGCAGCGGGACCTTTCTGAAGGATTGGTCACAGATTCTGTGTTTCTTGTTGTTTTATTTGTCAGTATGTCGACGTGTGTCTTGGTAAACAGCTACAGCTACCAACATGTAGCTATGTAGCTATGCTAACTAGCGCTAGCACTTATCCATGATAAATAAAAATCATCCACTAGATCTTCAAATCTGCAGACGTGGGGAGTCAAAGCGACCTTTGTGTTTATTAAGACAGCCTACAACTAGCATGCCTCCCTCCTAAGCTCCTTGTTAGCACACATGTGTGCAGGGAATGAAAAACGGGGGAGGGATTCAGTATTATTTTATACAGTCTATGGGCTGAACAAGCTCCGAGCTCTGACTCCGTGACAGACCGGATATTGTTGTTACGTAACAAAAACACGGAAGTCTGAAACGGCTGGTTTCACACACATTTACAGAAAGGTGGAGAAATCAGAACAGGGGCAGAATGGATTTTATTCATTCTCGGGGGGTTTGTAGACAGGGACACACATTTCAGGTAAAGAACCATTAAAAAGTCAATTTTGCATGATATGTCACCTTTAAGTCAAACTTAAAAAAATAAAAACACAAATGTTTCTCTCATCCGTATGCTGTGGTGATATGTAGTTAATATTTGACTGTTTTGTGTTCAAGGACTATTTTTTCTGAACAGTTTCTTCTTCATTAGTTATTAGAGTTTAAAAAACTGGGTTTTACTTCCTGTTTGCTTTGATTGACAGCTGCCGTAGAGGGAAACTCTGTAGGATCTTGTGACAGTGGCAACCAAAGAAATTCTCCACAGCGCAGACTCTGGCTGCACAATAGCTGCACATTGGAACAGGGTTTTTTGGCTTCAAAGCCGTACAACGGGAAAAGGTGAGCAACGCTGTCCATTATATATACAGTCTATGGTTTTTACACATTTGTGGATCACACACAAAAGAACTGTCGCAAAAGCCACGTGTAGACAGACAGCCAATGAGAGGAATGCCTCAGTTGTAGGCGAGGACTTGTGTGCATTTTTAGGATCACTAGTATGCATTTGTAACTTATACATTTACAGATCTGTGTACAGGTTTGTGGATTGATGTACACATTTGTGAATACGTTTACACATTTGTAGATGTGTGTATGTATTTGTGGATCAGTTCATGTATTTGTGGATCATAATACACATTTACAAATACTTTCGTTACAATGGTAGCTCCATAGGTCCGCTACGAAAGAGCAACCCTTGGATGTTGACGGACGAGAGCGCAGAACCGAAGCACAGCAGAGGATGCATATCACCGCCTTCTGTAGCAGAGACCGACATCTTCTGTTGCCCCTAAATGGTGGAATGAATTGGCCGACTCCATTCGATCTGCAGAGTCCCTCTCTACTTTCCAAAGACAGCTAAAGACCCAGCTCTTTAGGAAGCACTATGCACTTAGCTAGACTGTTCTCCACTGTTGTCCCCAGGGGCAGATCATGTCTTCCTGCTACAGTTGACTCACACTGTCCTGCTCTACTCTGGGACTCTGTGTTCAGGTCTGGAGTGACCCAGCACTTTTGGTCATTATTGTGGTGATGTTAATTGTTGATGATGATAATGGAAGGTCTTAAATGGTTTGGTTGCTTCATTGTAGATGTTCCTTATTTACTTTGTGCATTGCCTTTACACTGCTTGGCAGTACCTGCACTCAAATGGACTTGAAGCTCTTTGTTCCTCTTACTGATGTTGTTTCCTCTTGTCTAGATCTTTGCTTGTGTTGTTCTTGTTCTCGTATGTACGTCGCTTTGGATAAAAGCATCTGCTAAATGACATTGTAACATTGTAACATTGACTGCAGCCCCATTCAAATGAATGGGGGAGACAGAGTTTTTGACCTATACTGCAGCCAGCCACCAGGGGGCAGACGCTTTGGTGGAAGCTTCACTTCCAGCCGAGCGAGCTGCACCCCTGGTGAAAACACACTTGTGTGAGGCGACAGTTTTAATGCCCCGAACTCAGGCTCACAGGCGCCGGCATTGCTGTGCAGGTTCCAAGATGAAAATGTCCGTAGACTGCCGATTTAGCATGCTAACTGAAGCTAACCACATTGTTTTGATGCTAACAGAAGCTAATGGTTTCCCCTCCCCTTACGGTCTGTGGTGTCAACAAGCAGAAGCTAAATGAGTCTGAACTCTTTTCTGTGGATTGATTTGACATGACGTGTGATCAGTTTCCCTCTGGTGTTGCTCATGTTAGTGAAAGTTAATAACCGTCGTCAAGGGGTTTAGACCAATCAGAATCAAGCATCTTACTCAGACGGTAGATCAGTAAGAGAGCCAGGTAATCTATAATAATGCATCACAACTGGCTGCTGAGGATGTAGTTCTTGAAATGGAAGCGATTCAAGCTGACCACAATCTACTGAGGGAAACACAGGGGAGTGGTTTGGTTGCTTCATTGTAGATGTTCCTTATTTACTTTGTGCATTGCCTTTACACTGCTTGGCAGTACCTGCACCCAAATGGACTTGAAGCACTTTGTTCCTCTTACTGATCTTGTTTCCTCTTGTCTAGATCTTTGCTTGTGTTGTTCTTGTTCTCGTATGTACGTCGCTTTGGATAAAAGCATCTGCTAAATGACATTGTAACATTGTAACATTGACTGCAGCCCCATTCAAATGAATGGGGGAGACAGAGTTTTTGACCTATACTGCAGCCAGCCACCAGGGGGCAGACGCTTTGGTGGAAGCTTCACTTCCAGTCGAGTGAGCTGCACCCCTGGTGAAAACACACTTGTGTGAGGCGACAGTTTTAATGCCCCGAACTCAGGCTCACAGGCGCCGGCATTGCTGTGCAGGTTCCAAGATGAAAATGTCCGTAGACTGCCGATTTAGCATGCTAACTGAAGCTAACCACATTGTTTTGATGCTAACAGAAGCTAATGGTTTCCCCTCCCCTTACGGTCTGTGGTGTCAACAAGCAGAAGCTAAATGAGTCTGAACTCTTTTCTGTGGATTGATTTGACACGACGTGTGATCAGTTTCCCTCTGGTGTTGCTCATGTTAGTGAAAGTTAATAACCGTCGTCAAGGGGTTTAGACCAATCAGAATCAAGCATCTTACTCAGACGGTAGATCAGTAAGAGAGCCAGGTAATCTATAATAATGCATCACAACTGGCTGCTGAGGATGTAGTTCTTGAAATGGAAGCGATTCAAGCTGACCACAATCTACTGAGGGAAACACAGGGGAGTGGTTTGGTTGCTTCATTGTAGATGTTCCTTATTTACTTTGTGCATTGCCTTTACACTGCTTGGCAGTACCTGCACCCAAATGGACTTGAAGCACTTTGTTCCTCTTACTGATCTTGTTTCCTCTTGTCTAGATCTTTGCTTGTGTTGTTCTTGTTCTCGTATGTACGTCGCTTTGGATAAAAGCGTCTGCTAAATGACATTGTAACATACTTTTGTGAATCACTCCATCCTCACTCTGTGTTTGTGTTGTGTGATAAGGACACTTAACGGTGTGTGTAAACGTACTGCAAACTATTCAGGGTCTCCCGTGCATCCAGCTAAAAGATTTGCAGTCGGGTCTTGTGTGTGTCGTTGAAACCTCGTCTCAGAGCAGGCTCTTGGTTGCACTTGCAGAATTTCTCTTCAGTTGCACATTAATCAAGAAGCAGTGAAATGTTGTCTTGTTTTCCAAGGCCCTACACTGTTCGATTTAAAAGCTGCATTGGATCCGTACATCATGAAGACAGCACTGAGCTTCCCTCTGAGAGGAACTGACCACAGTGTGGATTTTACCCCGTTTAAAAACATCCTGACGGTCCCTTCCCGTCCTCGTTGATGCTCAGATTTGAAGTTTCTTATCCCGAGTGTAACAAACAGAGATAACTGTAAGCAGTCTGAATACTAATCGGACATTCTTTCATAACATTATGAACAATCATTTGGTTATCAGAGAGAGAGTGCGTTGTTTGGCAGTGGCTCTGTCTCCATCTGATCTTGAGCTCCATCCAAACACATGGCAGCATGAATTCACTCTGTGGGAGAGTAAAATAGCCCGTGTGAAGGGAAGGCAATCATCCAGCCAAGCTGCCACCACGAATTCATCGTTCTGTTGAATGACACGAATTTCAGAGAAAGTGGTTTAATCGTTTTTGCTGCCAGTTGTGTCAGCAGTTACCCGATACTTAACAATCACTGCAGATATAAGACCGTGTTTTCTGTCGGCTTCTCTGACACAAATCGTTTCCTTTGAACATGAATGGGTTTTTAAGAAATGTGTAATTGATTAAGTCTTTTATCAGGATTAATATTCAACAGGAACACCAGCTTCTACCGTCAGAGTATTTGAGTCATGATGAAATAAAGCTCTCCATCAGCAGCCTTACCTAAACACGCAGCAAGCTTTTAAAAAGATTCAGCACAAGTTGTAATGTGTTGAATTATTATGTGTTTAAAACGATAGATATCAGCTTTCAGCGATGAGATAAAACGCTCTTATCAAGCCAAGGTTTGGGTGGGAAGCTTTTTGCAACAAGATGCAAAAATATTAAGTTATAAGTTTATTCCAAAGAAGTGATATTTTTGCAGAGTGCAGGGAAGAAAAATCAACATGCCAGTCATCAGAATTTTACATTTTCTTCTTTTTAATTGAAGTTATTTCTTTTTCAGTCCCTCCAGGATTTCGCAGGATTTTTTTGTGATTGTTGCGTCCCCAAAAAAGCCTGAATTTGCGACAGCTTTTTGAAAAAATTGAGGTGAAAGTTGCGATTTTTTTTTTGCTTTTCTCCCCCAATAACATCTCAGGGGCGAGTAAATACACTAAATTACAGATGTTTTTAGAAAACATTCTTGATGTGGCCACTGACTGTATTTTGATTCTCTTGATTCACAGAGAAATGCCATGAAAGGTCTGTATTGCACATTTACGACGGTCCCTGAATGCACCTTGCAGCGACTTATGCACAGTCAGTTCACGGCACTCTGAAATGAATCTGCATCTTTGATGACAAGGAGTTGATCAAAACTTACTAAATGTGTCTGATGTTTCACCAAACTGGATTAAATCAAGCTGTAGATGCAGAGCTCCAGAATCCATGATTCCCCCTGTGCTGTGCGTCTTTAAAGATGGCGTGATGACTTCCTTTGACAGGCTGAGTTCTTATCTGAGGGGCTCAGTGTTAGCTTGGTCTCTACCTGCAGCAGGTGTGCTTTATGAACCAGAAAGGAAACACAAAGGAAGAAGAAACATGGAAAGAACAAAGAAAGAAAGAAAGGTAGAAAAAGAAAGAGAGACAGAAAGAAAAAAGGAATAAAAGAGAGAAAGAAAACGGAAGGAAAGAGGGAAAGAAAGAAAGAAGAATGAAAGAAAGAAAGAAAAAAGAGAAAGAAAAATAGAAATAAGAAAAGAAAGGAAGAAAGAAAGAATGAAAGAAAAATAGAAAGAGGGAAAGAAAGAAAGAAAGAAGAATGAAAGAAAGAAAGAAAGAGAAAGAAGAAAGAAAAATAGAAATAAGGAAAGAAAGAAAGAAAGAAAGAAGAAAGGAAGAAAAAAGAAAGAAGAAAGAAAAATAGAAATAAGGAAAGAAAGGAAGAAAGAAAGAATGAAAGAAAGAAAAATAGAAAGAGGGAAAGAAAGAAAGAAGAATGAAAGAAAGAAAGAAAGAAAGAAAGAGAAAGAAGAAAGAAAAATAGAAATAAGGAAAGAAAGAAAGAAAGAAAGAAAGAAAGAAGAATGAAAGAAAAATAGAAAGAGGGAAAGAAAGAAAGAAGAATGAAAGAAAGAAAGAAAGAAAGAGAAAGAAGAAAGAAAAATAGAAATAAGGAAAGAAAGGAAGAAAGAAAGAAAGAGAAAGAAGAAAGAAAAATAGAAAGAGGGAAAGAAAGAAAGAAGAAAGAAAGAAAGAAAAAAGAAAGAAAAATAGAAATAAGGAAAGAAAGGAAGAAAGAGAAAGAAGAAAGAAAAATAGAAATAAGGAAAGAAAGGAAGAAAGAAAGAATGAAAGAAAGAAAAATAGAAAGAGGGAAAGAAGAATGAAAGAAAGAAAGAAAGAAAGAAAGAAGAATGAAAGAAAAATAGAAAGAGGGAAAGAAAGAAAGAAGAAAGAAAGAAAGAAAGAAGAATGAAAGAAAGAAAGAAAGAAAAAATAGAAAGAGGGAAAGAAAGAAAGAAAGAAGAAAGAAAGAAAAAAGAAAGAAAGAAGAAAGAAAAATAGAAAGAGGGAAAGAAAGAAAGAAAGAAAGAAAAAAGAGAAAGAAGAAAGAAAGAAAGAAAGAAAGAAAGAAAGAAAGAAAGAAAGAAAGAAAGAAAGAAAGAAAGAATAAAGACATGTTGAATCCATGTTTCCCTGTGCTGTGCGTCTTTAAAGATGGCGTGATGACTTCCTGTGACAGGCTGAGTTCTTATCTGAGGGGCTCAGTGTTAGCTTGGTCTCTACCTGCAGCAGGTGTACTTTATGAACCAGCTCTCCTCACCTCCATGCATCTGTCTCATCTTCATTGAGGATTCGGTCACGTTGATTGGTCGAGTAGTAGTCAGTCAAGTCATGACACGAATTTATGGTTCTGTGATCACATAATCTGACTAACCCGGGACTTCCACCAGGTCTCTGCGGTCCGGCTCCATGCTCTCTCATCCGTCAACACCCACCCGCTGCGTTTTCAGAGCACAAATAGAAGTCTTGTGTATCTGAAGACACGAACCTGCGGGATCAGATATGCAGCTGGAACGCAACTTAGCGGATCCAGTGGAAGTTAACACATTGACTAGAACAGAAATCAGATCCAGTGCTTCGATGGATCTGAGGTGGACCTTTCGTTTCACACTCTTTCACCGGAATGTAGGAAATCAAATGAAATGCTTTAAATGCCAATTTAGCCGTTTGAAGGCGTGTCTGAAAGCAGTTGTTATTTTACTGTATTGATAAGTTTCGTGCTTTTCCAAACCACATTAAAGGATGCAGAGTCATGACTCACGATGTACAAAGAAAAATATCTGCACCACAGAGCAGATCTACAGTTTCTGTTCTCATCAACTGAAACACAAAAATCACCTCCAGTGTTTGGAGTTTTAGAAGATAAAGAAGCACAGACATCTGACAGGAAACACAGTCACGACTTTTCCAGAGAATTCAGATATTGTCGGCTAACATATTCTGAAAGTAGGGGTTTCTCACAGTTTGAAGAAGGTACTTTTTCTGAGGAGATGCTGCAGAGAGCTCACGTCTGCGATGAAGGGATTGTCCATGGGGAAGTCTGGGATGGTTCCTGTGACAGTAAATCAGGACACCCAGTGAATGCTTCAGCTTTCATTACTCCAGATGAATACGATCACATCGATGCAAAGTGAAGCTGTTCGGGTCTTTAACGTTTAGGGTGAATTCCCAAAACAGGATTGAGTAAAAAGGTATCGTCATTAAAAAGCACGTTTTTAAATTTAAATATAACATTTCCACTTTATTTGTCTGTATTTGGATTGAACAATATTCCCTCTAACCCTGTGTGTTGTATCACTCTCTGGAGTGATTGTCAGGGAGGTTTAAACATAAGAAGAATTTGAGTTTTAGGGGTCAGTTAGCTGCAGGTTTTATTTTCAGAACACTTAAATTAACCATAAAATTTTTAAACACACTCAGTGTTACTTTGTGTTTGTTGCTTCGTACTACTTTCTTTTTTATGATTCTTTCTCCTCCATTATTTATTTTTGCTGTATATTTCCTGATGAGGTAACCATGACATTGCATTTTTCATAGGGTTGCTTTTGAGGTGTTATTCTGTATACTTCTGTGTCCAAGATGTTAGTTTTTAATTGTGGAAAACAAATAAACAAATTTCTTGAGAATATAAAAAGTAAAAACACACAAGAATTCTGAATGCAAAATAAGTATTTTAATGCATGTCTTCTTCTTTAGATTTATAATTATATATACATTCTATAGGGATGCACAAAATGTGTCAGCCCACAGGGAAAATATTCTGTTTTATTCAATAGAACAGCTGCTTTAATTTACTTATTGGCTACGTTTACATGAGACTTTTAATTCCTCTTTAATTCAGATTAAAAATTAAATCCTCTTTAAAAATATTAAAAATGACCTTGTAAATAATTCAGAATGAAAATTAACATTCTGAACTAACCAAGGAGTTCTACAGTGCAGAGGGAACTCATTACAGCACTTAACTGAGCTTTATTCTTATAACAGTTTTATTTATTTATTTATTTATTTATCATCTAGTTGAAATTGTATTCTATTTTATTTATTTATTTTAAGTATAGTATCTTAGTTTCTTTTAATGTTTTTTTTATTTTTAGTGTTTTATTATCTTAGAAATGTATTTTATTTTGTTGATTTTAATTTCTTGTGTTGAGTTTTAACATCTTATTTTTACCTCCAGTGTTTCCTCATTAAGATGTCATGAGAGCGTTTCCTCAGTTTGTTCAGAAACTTCTTTATTTTAATTAATTTATTTTATTTTGATTGTTTTTATAATTATTGTTGCATATATTGTGTTCTTCACTTTGGGATTGTGGGTGGGTTTTGGGATGAGGATGGGGGGGTCTTTTTATTATTTTTGTACAGCACTTTGTTTTACAATATCATTGGATGAAAAGCACTTTATAAATAAAGTCTGACTGATTAATGAGACACCTTTCTCCTGGTAGAGACTAAGGACCCTCAGGTGTGCATGAACGACACATTTTAAAATACAAAAATGTAAAAAATAAGCATTGGTAATTTTATCAGCAATCTGTAGCAGGTTATTATCGGTTATCAGCTCCAAAAAATCCCCATCATGCATCTCTAACAAGAAATACTCTAAACTTTTGAAGGAGTCTAAACAGTTTTAAGATTTTCATTAAACTTCACATGAAACTGAGCGAGCTTGCACAATGCTCGACTGATGGATCAACGTTACAACTGCATGAATTCATCTATAATTAATTTAACTAAGAAATAATATTAGTAATTGCATTTAAGCCGTTATTAAAGAGTTGCTTCGGTTATAATCTTGCAGACAGGGACAGACGTGAGAGAAGTTGCGTTCAGTATCAGGAGACACACATGGGGGACGGTGGGGGGATTATCGCCTCCTCTTCCGAGAGAAGGTGGTCCCATCGACTTGGCACTGACAGGAAACACTCACCACAAACCAACGTCTTCTCCCACCCAGAACGAACACACACACACACACACACACACACACACACACACACACACACACAGAGAGAACAGCCTTCACCTTATATGCACTATACAATTACAACAGCCTTCCTTCTGACACGTCGTCATGTTCTGTTATAGTCCAGGCGGCGACAGTGATGGGGAAATACACAAATGTGATAAAATAACACACCATAATAACACACCATCACACATGTATGCAAGTGCATGTGTGATGGTGTGTGTGTGTTTGTAAGTGTGTAATTTCCCCTCACCTCTCGGGGAATTCCCCTCAGTTTTCTCTCTGCAGAGGGGACTGGTGTCCTCGTGTCCCGGCAGACATCACACCTCTCACCATGGCTGCTGGAAACTTCTCTGATCCTCTGCCCTCTGTTTTTAGAACTTCTTCTCATTCATGTATTTCATGTTTCACTGAATTTCCACTCGTCAATGAAGCCCCGAAACCGAGCCGTTCAATATCTTATTTTACATATTAGATAATGACCTCATTGACATGCAAGTTGTTCTCACCTCACATTAAAAACTAAACTTGTGTGAGTGATTCAGAGGACCAGACGGGTTTCACTTGTTGTTGTTCAAAGGTACATTTCTGGAATTCAAACCCAGATAATCTTTTAACTTATTTTAGGATGTAATTTAAATAAAGATAAAAGGACTTTAAATAGCTCCAATGAATGCTTAAACCAATACCAGTAACTCTGGCTGTAATTCACAGTGTCATAAATAAATACCTCAGAACAAAGAGGATTTTTATTGAACCACATTTTTAGATTGTAATGTAGGAGACACGAGTAACGTCTGGGGGGGGAGACAAAAAGTGAGTAAAAAAACACTGAAACATGTTTATAAGTACAAATTAACTTTCTTCTGTGGATTGATGTTTTTTTTTTTATGCCCCAAATCCAACCCTCCTCCCATCCGGGCTTGGGACTGGTAAAAGTGACCCAAAAGAGACACTCTGGAGGCGAGGCGAGGCGAGGCGAGGCAGCTTTATTTGTATAGCGCATTTCATACACGAGGGCAACTCAATGTGCTTTACATTAACACATTAAAAGCATTGGAGACATTCAGACAGGCATAAAAGAACATAATTAAAATGACAAATATGATAAAACAGAAAAGAAAAGGAAAATTAGAAATATATTAAAAATTACATTAAAATTTTAATTTAAAGTGGGTTAAAATAATCTAAGATAGGAAGGCAGTGGCAAATAAAAAAGTCTTAATCTTTGATTTAAAAGAGGTGAGAGTTGGAGCAGACCTGCAGCTTTCAGGGAGTGTGTTCCAGATATGTGGAGCATAATGACTAAACGCTGCTTCACCATGTTTCGTTCTGACTCTAGGAACTGAAAGCAGACCAGTACCTGATGACCTCAGAGGTCGAGGTGGTTCATAAAGTAGCAGCAGATCAGCCTAAACCATTCAGTGCTTTATAAACCATCAGCAGGATTTTAAAGTCTGGAGGAGTTACTTAAGTTCAGTCAGACAACTCACGTTTACTTAATAAGTTTATTGCAAGCCTGCATGTTGGGTTTGGCGTGTGGGCTCCGAACTTCATTACTTCTTTTAGATTATTTAATGCAGACATTAGGAGCAATGAGATAGGACTAACCCCCCGGAGCCCGCAGGTGGAAGCCGGGGAGGAGGTGGGGACAAACTTCACACAGCACTGAGCAGAACAGCAGGAGCACTGCAAGCAGAGGCAGAGACAGGGAGACTTGCCGTTTAAATAGACCGCCGAATCAATCATCAATCAATCAATCTTTATTTGTATAGCGCCAAATCACAACAAACGTTATCTCAAGACGCTTTTACAAACATAGCAGGTCTAGACCACACTATGTCAAATTATGAACAGAGACCCAACACCAAGACAGGGTAAGACTCAGTCTGACCCCACCTTAATCCATCATGAGCATTGCACATCGCAGTATTTAGCTAGTTACAGTGGTGAGGAAAAACTTCCTTTTAACAGGCAGAAACCTCCAGCAGGACCAGACTCATGTTAGACAGCCATCATGCCTCGACTGAGTTGGGTCTGGAAAGACAGATAGAGGGGAGTAAGAGAGAGAGGTGATAGTGATGAGACGAGTCGTAGAAGCTGTTGCCGCTGGAGTCCAGCACGTCCGTATCAGCTGGAGTCCAGATCGTCCGCAGCAGGAGGACGTCTACGACAGCTCAGAGGAATCTACGAGACAAGGGAGCTCAGGGACTCCAGAAAGGTCTATGGTTAGTAACTTTAATGGGACAGGCAGAGTTAAAGTAAGTGATGAAGGGGTTGGGGGGAAGAAGGTGAGCTAGGATCCCAGTGTGTCAGTGTGCCAGTTCCCCCCGGCAGTCTAGGCCTATAGCAGCATGACAAAAGCTGGTCCAAGCCTGATCCAGCTCTAACTATAAGCTTTATCAAAAAGGAAAGTTTTAAGTCTACTCTTAAAAGTGGAGAGGGTGTCTGCCTCCCGGACCCTGACTGGTAGATGATTCCAAAGGAGGGGGGCCTGATAACTGAAGGTTCTACCTCCCATACTACTTTTAGAGACTTTAGGTACAACTAGCAAGCCTGCATGTTGGGAGCGTAGAGTTCTAGAGGGGTAATAGAGCACTATGAGCTCTTTAAGATACGAGGGTGCCTGATTTTTAAGGGCTTTGTATGAGGATGTTGAGATCAGCTGATGGAGAGGTGGTGACGTGTCAGTATGATGAGTGCGGCTCGAGTTGTCTGCCTGAACTAGCTTGCAGGCGGCGCTCCATTTATTATTGTAACATTTTTTATTTTACTTTTAGGATTTTTAATTTAGTTTGCTTAAGTTCAGTTTGGTTTTTAACCTTATGGTTCACTAAGAAGCCTACAACAAATGTAGCTCTAGGGAAAGTTCAGACAGGAAGACTATAGAGCAGGGGTGTCCAAACTTTTTTCAAAGAGGGACACATTTGATGTTGTCAGAATACCTTAGAGCCAGTGGCTCCTACCGAGACTTAGGAATCCTAAAAGTTATAGATGAAATCTCTATTAAATAACAATTATTTTACATTTGTTCTCAATAAATCAGTAACTAGGTAGTCCTCAGTTCTCCACAAGCCACGTACATTAGCAAACTTTATCTTCTTCTGGAGGAAAATGGTCGGGCAATGTGGGAAAAATATTGTATCATTATTTTCCTATGGCAGGATCACGATCTGGATTTCATCACACTTCTTTTTCATGTTGTTTTTTAAGACTTGTCTGACCAGCAGACAACATTTGAAGAACTAAATATTTATTTTCCTGCATTCTGAACTAATTTTATGCACCACATTTGGCATTTTCTGCACAATTTCATAATTTGGATCTTTTCTTGTGTCCTCTTTTGTGTCTTCTGAACTTTTAGTGTTCATCAAGAACATTTTCACATCATGATAAAATCATTAATTTGAAGTCAACTTTAACAGTTCTTGTGTTTCTTTTTTATTGCCTTCTTGCAGAATTCCCAGAGCTTTGGCTTTATACAAGTAATCCATGTGAAGCTTTTTGAGACGTTTCTGGATTGACTTTAGTTTTGTGTGTGCGCTTGAACGAAACTGCAAATGTACAAATGATTCAGAATGTGATTAATTTCTAATGCTATTAATTGATGCTATAAATAACACACTGTAAGATGGAAGCTTGGGGCCATAAATAAATGGACCTTGGGCCGCAATTGGCCCCCGGGCCGTACTTTGGACACCCCTGCTATAGAGCAATCACAGCAGCAGTTTAACTCTCCTCTCCCTCGTTCAATAGCTCACCCGCTTCCAGCTTCACGCTCCAGAGCTGTCATTGGTTAATCAGCGGCGGCTGTCCTCCAATAGCTCAGTGGCACGCCCTTATCGTCAGCCTATCAACTCTCTGCTGTCTTTTGAAATGTGTCTGTGGCTGTTTCCAAAACCGCCTACTATACTAGCAGTACGTACTGATATGTCCAAAATTCAGTATGTAGTAAGTAGTATGTGAACAAGAGCAAAATCTGCAGTATGCCAAAACCATAGACTGTATAAAATATGGACGTAGTATCCGTGACGTCACCCATCTGTTCCTGAGAGCTGCTTTGAAGCAAATCGACGGCAGCAGCCATATTGGTAATGCAGAACTCAACTAGGCAGAGTGTGACATAGTGTGAGTCTCTTAGCCAATGGCTGTGTGTTCCCGACCGGGAGTCATGTCAGTCATGTCCTTATTTGGGCAAAAACTCATAATCTTAATATCTTCTGAACCGTCATGTTAGAAAAAAATTCACCCCCCGTACAGTGTATGCCATTAGAGAGATTAGCTACATAGGGCCAAGCCGTTTTTTGAACCAGGCTGTAAACCAGTCCCTCCATGATCTCGCAGGATTTTTTTGTGATTGTTGCGGCCCAAATAGCCTGATTTTGCGACAGCGGACGGACGAAACGGACAAAACGGACAAAACGGACGAAACGGACAAAACGGACAAAACGGACAAAACGGACAAATGGACGAAACGGACGAAACGGACGAAACGGACAAAACGGACAAATGGACGAAACGGACAAAACGGACAAACGGACAAATGGACGAAACGGACGAAACGGACGAAACAGAAAAAACGGACGAAACGGACGAAACGGGCGAAACGGAAGAAACGGACGAAACGGACGAAACGGGCGAAACGGACGAAACGGGCGAAACGGGCGAAACGGACGAAACGGACGAAACGGACGAAACGGACGAAACGGGCGAAACGGACGAAACGGACGAAACGGACGAAACGGACGAAACGGACGAAACGGACGAAACGGACAAAACGGACAAATGGACGAAACGGACAAAACGGACAAACGGACAAATGGACGAAACGGACGAAACGGACGAAACGGACAAAACGGACAAATGGACGAAACGGACGAAACGGACGAAACGGACAAAACGGACAAATGGACGAAACGGACAAAACGGACAAACGGACAAATGGACGAAACGGACGAAACGGACGAAACAGAAAAAACGGACGAAACGGACGAAACGGGCGAAACGGACGAAACGGACGAAACGGACAAAACGGACGAAACGGGCAAAACGGACGAAACGGACGAAACGGACGAAACGGACGAAACGAACGAAACGGGCAAAACGGACAAAACGGACAATACGGACGAAAGTTTTTGTGGTGAAAGTTGCGTTGTTTTTTTTTTGCTTTCCCCCCCCCCAATAACATCTCAGGGGCAAGTAAATACGCTAAATTACAGTTGTTTTTAGAAAACATTCTTGATGTGGCCACTGACTGTATTTTGATTCTCTTGATTCACATAAAAATGCCATGAAAGGGCTGTATTGCACATTTACGACGGTCCCTGAATGCACCTCGCAGTGACAGAGACACTTGACAGGCAGTTCACGCACTCTGAAGTGAATCTGCATCTTTGATGACTAGGAGTTGATCAAAACTTACTAAAGGTGTCTGATGTTTCACCAAACTGGATTAAATCAAGCTGTAGACGCGGAGCTTTTTACGGTGAGAGCGGCAACAACGTCAAAACTCAAATATTAAACAGACGTCCCCCGGTTGTGTCTTTGTCACTAACGCACACCGGGGGTAAAAATCATCAATGAACATGAGACAGATGCATGGAGGTGAGGAGAGCTGGTTCATAAAGCACACCTGCTGCAGGTAGAGACCAAGCTAACACTGAGCCCCTCAATCTATTAATAACAACATTGTCATGGTCACTTGTCCTGCCTGCTGTCCCCTCTTTTCACCCGTTCTCTCTGCGTGTTTTGTTGTTGAAAAGTGCCGATCAAGTGAGGACTTACGTTTATGTTCCTAGGAAGTGAAATTGATGACAAAACCGATGACGTACAGGGGCTGAGGTTAAGGTAATTGGTCAAAGTTGCGGTGATTGTATAAAATTGCAGGGCCGCGAAAAAATCGCGCTGATTGGTTGAATTTGCGTTGATAGTTGCGATCGCGAAATCGCAACTTCCTGGAGGGACTGGTAAACATGTTTATTAATGCTGCAAAGATCGTCTTTTTCCCATTCATGTCTATGTGGTTTCCGGTGTTTCTGCAGCCAGCCTCAAGAGGATTCTCGATGTATTGCAGTTTATATCACTTCCGCATTGGCTTCATCGTTTGAGACCGGAGTTTGTCGCTTGGCCACAACTCCCCGGATGTCCACTGATACGGGAAAATATCTCAGCATGCATCGGACCAGTCTGCCTCGCGTACTGTTTCCCATAATGCACAGCGCTCGTTCTGCTTTTTCTTTTTCCTCATTTTTTGACGGGAGAAATCTGTTTTTGGGTGCTGTGAAAGTTATCAAATTACATATAAACCACTTCCTATCTTTTGAAATCATAAATGGATGCTAAATAAGCATTTTATTTATCTGGCTCAGCATGCTGCATGACAGATCGGACAGAGCAGTCAGACTACAGACTAAATTCAAACGCAGTATGTAGTAGGCAATACCTACTGCCTACTACATTAGCAAGTAGTATGTAGCAGGCCGTTTCAGAAACAGCCTCTCTCTCCAGATAGTTCCTCCTTGCTTTGATGGTGCGCACCCCTCCACCTCCCCATCTCCACCTGGTCTCTGCAAGTCTTCAATTCCTGGATTTCATCAGCCACCACCACCAGAGTCTGGACTCTAGGAGGATTTCTTCAGCTGCCAAATTCACACATCCTACGCTCACAACATGATCCTCATAGAGTCCTTACCCCAAAGATCTCTGTCAAGTTTCATCATTCATTCAGTTGTGGCGTCTGGTTTTAGCATCAGTAGAAAAAAGATGATCAGAAACACTCCCAATATTTTGTTTCTCTTTTCAACTCTGTCAAAAAAAACATTCCAAAGAAGACATAATGAACATGAACTTACCTGGAGCCAGGAAACTATCCTGCTCTCTCAAAGCCACCAGGGTTGCAGGATTTTGTGGCGTTGATCCAGTTCAGGTAAATTATTTGTGTGGTGCCTTCAAAAGAGGGAAATAAGTAGGACTGTTATAACTCTAATGTTTTAATGCAACAAACTGAACTTTAAGAGCTGTAAATTAATCCGTTTTCAACAGTTTGGATAAAGATCATGTCTCCATTTATGAAAACTAACACAGACGATTTTACAGGATTAAAATCGTGAGACTAGCTTGAAAGCAAACCCTCCAGTTTTATTGTGATGCACTGATGATTCTTTAGTTTTCAGCTGAAGGAGAAAGTTGTGTACCTCGTCACACACGCTGAAGTGTCCTCGTCCCCGCTGATCTCCTCGCACACCGTGATGCAGCCCGTTGAACCGTCAGCCCTCTGATGGAGAGGACACTACAGAAAAAAGTCAACGGGTTGTTCTGCCATTTCAGAGGAACACACTGAGAGGCTTTACAGACTGAGTGACATTTTGATTCTGCTAATTTTAGCTCTGGAGGGGCCGCAGAACAACTCTGCACCGACATCTCTCTGCCACCGTGTCAGAAAGGCTCTTTATATGTTAGATATGTGAGAGATGGGCAGTGGAAATTATATTTTTTCACTTTCTCTAAAGGTTTAGAAATAATGCAGGATAAAGATTTAAGCTTTTAAAATGATTTTATCAATATAATTAATTTCCCCTCCGCCAGAGGGAATCAGGCTCATTAAAGGGAACCCCACCAGCCCCACTTTATTTCTGCATCACAGCCTACATGGACCTCATTTACATTTGTGTGTGTGTGTGTGTGTGTGTGTGTGTGTCAGAAAGTCTTACAAATTCATAAGTGTGTGTGTGTGTGTGTGTGTGTGTGTGTGTGTGTGTGTGTGTGTGTGTGTGTGTGAGAGAAGGTGGACAGGTGTGTGTATTACCGTTGTTGGAAATCCCCCTCTGAGTCCTGTCAGCTGTCCGTGAACTAACTGTTTCTGCCTGAAGCCAGAAGTGACTTTTCTTCTTCTTTTTGTATCACAACAGAATTTTACTGAGCAGAAACTGGGTTGATCTAGTCCTTTTGTAAGATCCTGAACAGCTTTTGAGATCCTTTGACAGTTTTGAATGATCCCAAATAAATTATTTAGGCCAGAAACTTCTGCAAGACCCCGAAAAAATGTTGCAGGATGTCTAAATCCCCCCCAAAGCTTTGCAGGATCTTGACAAACTCTTGGAAGATCCAATAAATGCTTACAGTATGAGAGAACTTAATGGAAGACCTTTGCAGGATCATGGTGAACTGTCATGAGAATCCATGAAATGTTCACAAGATTCCAAGAAACTTTTACCAGTTTTCAAGAATCTTTTGCAAGATTTTCAGAAATGTTTGTGAGGGACTGAAAGAACATTCGTGAGATCAACGAAAACTATGACAAGGGACACTTTGACCAGATGCCTTTACCCAGAAGATCCCAGAATTTTTTTTGCAAGATCCCATGAAACTCTTGTAAGATCCTGGGAGTCTGAAGTTGGAGATGGAGTTATCCAGGGCAAGATGCTGTGAAACTTTTCCAGATGCCAACACATTTTAGCAAGATCCCAAATGACCCTTTTTGAGATCTGGATCATCTTTCAAGATCATGAAGAACTGCAAGATCCCCAAAGATTTGTAAGGGATACTATGCAACTTTTGCAAGATCCTGAGAACATTTATGAGACGCCCTGAAATGTTTTTGAGTGTCTGAGATACTTGGGTGTTATCCTGTAAACGTTTTGTTGGACCAGGAACTTTAGCAAGATTTCTAAAAACTTTTCTGAGATTCCTGGAAATATTTAAAGATCCTGGAAACTTTTGTTAGATAATGAAAATCCCTAAGGAAGTATTCCACAAAAGAATTGCAAGATCCAAGGAAAATTGCTAGAAACTTTTGCAGATTCCTGCAATGCTTATGGAAGGGACTTTTTGAGATCTGGAGCATCTTTTGCCAGATCTTGACAAACTTTAGGAAGATCCAATAAATGCAGGATCATGGTGAACTGTCATGAGAATCCATGACATTTTCACAAGATTCCAAGAAACTTTTACCAGATCTCAAGAATCTTTTGCAAGATCCTGGGAAACAAGATTGCAAGATTTTCAGAAATGTTTGTGAGGGACTGAAAGAACATTCCTGAGATCAACGAAAACTATGACAAGGTTCCAAGACACTTTGGCCAGATGCCTTTACCCAGAAGATCCCAGAATTTCTTTTGCAAGATCCCATGAAGCTCTTGTAAGATCCTGGGAGTCAGAAGTTGGAGATGAAGTTATCTCGGGCAAGATGCTGTGAAACTTTTCCAGATGCCAACACATTTTAGCAAGATCCCAAATGACCCTTTTTGAGATCTGGATCATCTTTCAAGATCATGAAGAACTGCAAGATCCCCAAAGATTTTTAAAGGATACTATGCAACTTTTGCAAGATCCTGAGAACATTTGAGAGACGCCCTGAAATGTTTTTGAGTGTCTGAGATACTTGGGTGCTATCCTGTAAACGTTTCGTTGGACCAGGAACTTTAGCAAGATTTCTAAAAACTTTTCTGAGATTCCTGGAAATATTAAAAGATCCTGGAAACTTTTGTTAGATAATGAAAATCCCTAAGGAAGTATTCCACAAAAGAATTGCAAGATCCAAGGAAAATTGCTAGAAACTTTTGCAGATTCCTGCAATGCTTATGGAAGGGACTTTTTGAGATCTGGAGCATCTTTTGCCAGATCTTGACAAACTTTAGGAAGATCCAATAAATGCAGGATCATGGTGAACTGTCATGAGAATCCATGACATTTTCACAAGATTCCAAGAAACTTTTACCAGATCTCAAGAATCTTTTGCAAGATCCTGGGAAACAAGATTGCAAGATTTTCAGAAATGTTTGTGAGGGACTGAAAGAACATTCCTGAGATCAACGAAAACTATGACAAGGTTCCAAGACACTTTGGCCAGATGCCTTTACCCAGAAGATCCCAGAATTTCTTTTGCAAGATCCCATGAAGCTCTTGTAAGATCCTGGGAGTCAGAAGTTGGAGATGAAGTTATCTCGGGCAAGATGCTGTGAAACTTTTCCAGATGCCAACACATTTTAGCAAGATCCCAAATGACCCTTTTTGAGATCTGGATCATCTTTCAAGATCATGAAGAACTGCAAGATCCCCAAAGATTTTTAAAGGATACTATGCAACTTTTGCAAGATCCTGAGAACATTTGAGAGACGCCCTGAAATGTTTTTGAGTGTCTGAGATACTTGGGTGCTATCCTGTAAACGTTTCGTTGGACCAGGAACTTTAGCAAGATTTCTAAAAACTTTTCTGAGATTCCTGGAAATATTAAAAGATCCTGGAAACTTTTGTTAGATACTGAAAATCCCTAAGGAAGTATTCCACAAAAGAATTGCAAGATCCAAGGAAAATTGCTAGAAACTTATGCAGATTCCTGCAATGCTTACGAAAGGGACTTTTTGAGATCTGGAGCATCTTTTGCAAGATCATGACAAACTTTAGGAAGATCCAATAAATGCAGGATCATGGTGAACTGTCATGAGAATCCATGAAATATTCACAAGATTCCAAGAAACTTTTACCAGATCTCAAGAATCTTTTGCAAGATCCCATGAAACAAGATTGCAAGATTTTCAGAAATGTTTGTGAGGGACTGAAAGAACATTCGTGAGATCAACGAAAACTATGACAAGGTTCCAAGACACTTTGACCAGATGCCTTTACCCAGAAGATCCCAGAATTTTTTTTTGCAAGATCCCATGAAACTCTTGTAAGATCCTGGGAGTCTGAAGTTGGAGATGAAGTTATCCAGGGCAAGATGCTGTGAAACTTTTCCAGATGCCAAACACATTTTAGCAAGATCCCAAATGACCTTTTTTGAGATCTGGATCATCTTTCAAGATCATGAAGAACTGCAAGATCCCCAAAGATTTTTAAGGGATACTATGCAACTTTTACAAGATCCTGAGAACATTTGAGAGATACCCTGAAATGTTTTTGAGTGTCTGAGATACTTGGGTGCTATCCTGTAAACGTTTTGTTGGACCAGGAACTTTAGCAAGATTTCTAAAAACTTTTCTGAGATTCCTGGAAATATTAAAATATCCTGGAAACTTTTGTTAGATACTGAAAATCCCTAAGGAAGTATTCCACAAAAGAATTGCAAGATCCAAGGAAAATTGCTAGAAACTTTTGCAGATTCCTGCAATGCTTACGGAAGGGACTTTTTGAGATCTGGAGCATCTTTTGCAAGATCTTGAGAAACTTTAGGAAGATCCAATAAATGCTTACAGTATGAGAGACCTTAATGGGAGACCTTTGCAGGATCATGGTGAACTGTCATGAGAATCCATGAAATAGTCACAAGATTCCAAGAAACTTTTACCAGATCTCAAGAATCTTTTGCAAGATCCCATGAAACAACATTGCAAGATTTTCAGAAATGTTTGTGAGGGACTGAAAGAACATTCATGAGATCAACGAAAACTATGACAAGGTTCCAAGACACTTTGGCCAGATGCCTTTTCCCAGAAGATCCCAGAATTTTTTTTGCAAGATCCCATGAAACTCTTGTAAGATCCTGGGAGTCTGAAGTTGGAGATGAAGTTATCTCGGGCAAGATGCTGTGAAACTTTTCCAGATGCCAAACACATTTTAGCAAGATCCCAAATGACCTTTTTTGAGATCTGGATCATCTTTCAAGATCATGAAGAACTGCAAGATCCCCAAAGATTTTTAAAGGATACTATGCAACTTTTACAAGATCCTGAGAACATTTGAGAGATACCCTGAAATGTTTTTGAGTGTCTGAGATACTTGGGTGCTATCCTGTAAACGTTTTGTTGGACCAGGAACTTTAGCAAGATTTCTAAAAACTTTTCTGAGATTCACAGAAACTATTTAAAGATCCTGGAAACTTTTGTTAGATACTGAAAATCCCTAAGGAAGTATTCCACAAAAGAATTGCAAGATCCAAGGACAATTGCTAGAAACTTTTGCAGATTCCTGCAATGCTTACACAAGGGACTTTTTGAGATCTGGAGCATCTTTTGCAAGATCATGCAAAACTGAGCAGGATCCCCAAAGACTGGTACGAGATGCCATGAGACTTTTGCAAGATCCTGAGAAACATTTGAGAGATATCCTGAAATATTTTTGTGGTTCAGAGACACATATGTGAGATTCTGGGAAATTATTGTGAGATCCTCGGAATCTTGGGTGCAATCCTGATTTCTCGGACCAGGGAAACTGTTCCATTATATCCTGAAGAACATGAGGAAGGTTTCTAAACTTTTCTGAGATTCCTGGAAACTTATGTTAAATACAGAAAACCTGTTACGCAATATTCCACGAAAAATTCGCAAGATCCTGGGAAACTATTGCAAGAAACTTTTGCAGATTCCTGAAATGCTTATGCAATGAACCTTTTGAGATCTGGAGAAACATTTGAAAGACACCCTGTATCTTTTTTAGGGTCTGAGACTCTTAGGAATCTTGGGTGCAATCCTGCAAACGTATTTTCGGACTGGGGAAACTGTTACAAGATATCCTGAGGAACTTGAGCAAGATTTCTAAAAACTTATTTGAGATTCCAAAAACCTTTCACAAGATATTCCAGCAGAAGTTTGCAAGATTCTGGGAAAGTATAGATCCAAGGAAACTTTCAAATTGCGATGAACTTTTGCAAAACCCTGCAGCGCTTACGCAAGATTCAGGGAAACTTTTGGGTGATCTGATAAACTTTTGTAAGATGCTGTGAAATTCTTTCCAAGATTATGAGAAACCCCCCGGTCCTGATATCTTCATTGTACCTTGCATAAGAGCTGCTTTGGTGAATTTGTTCATTTTTATCCTTGGACACATCACAGTCATTTTATCATTTATCAGGTGTAATATGTAATACCTCTGAAGAGGCAGGTGCGATGCATGCTCGCCCATATGCATCTTCTTGACATCTGATAGGAGCACTTCTCGTCTGGCGGCGCAGACTGCCTCGTGACCTTCTGTGTCTCATGTTGTTTATTGCTTAATCATCTGATGGATGTACAGATTGTGATTGCAACTTTGTGTTGCACTAAACATTAATTCAAAATGTCACTTCCTGGTTTTATAAGATAATGAGCAGGAATAGATTTTTTTCTTTAAGATCACGTGTGACCACGTGTTTCTGAATGCAGTTTCTTGTCTTTAGAAAGGATCATTTTCTGACATCCAGATCCAAAATGTGCTTTTATGCAGCAGGCTGCTTGAACAAGTCTGTGAGCGGTTCATTAGGTTAAAACTGGACCACTTATTTTAGAAAACGCTGAGTCAGACATCATTACTGTCCAAGGTTCACACCAGTTATTTCAGGTCGTACTAGGAGGGTTGAATTGGTGGTAATTGTTGAGGTTCTGCTTTTACATCTTGCCGTGTGCACCAAGTTTTCGGTACTTTGGGTGTTGATTCCTCTTCTATCTGTGGAGGTAATGACGTGATTGGACCGGCTGATTGCCAACACCTGCTGTAAGCCATAAATGCACAATTAGTGCTCTGCCATTTACTAATTATGAGTGGATAAGACCTGAAACATCTCTACGTGTGCTCATTTTCTACTGCTAAGAATAAGAGACAGAAACAAAGTAAGGCTGTGTGTATGATACACAACTCTGTAGTCTTCAAACACACAAACACTGAGACATTAGAGCTGGAGGGGATGTGTGGGACATATTTACTGACTCTACAAAACCGACAACAGACCATCTCACTGCCTTGGTGCAGCTATCGGCCAGGTGTGGGCAGGTGAGCAAGTTAACATGATTTGTATTTCTCTCCGAAGCTCTCAGGCGTGTTTTTTTGTACTTGTCACATTTTGTGCATTCAAATAAAAAACAAATAATGAGTGTTTTTTTGGAAAGACTGTCTGCAGTTATCCTCAATTCAACCCATTTTCATGACCACAGGCGATCCGTCCTGCTGAGTTTGGTCATTCAGAACGGCTAATTTTCTTCTTATCATTCATTGAAGAAACTCTGAAGGAAAAAAAGCTACGTTTGATAATCTGCACAATTTTCCTCTAAGTCACGGGCACACTGCGAATATTCATACTGTGCAAGATAACATACAAGAACACAGCACGGGTAAGACCAGGGCCCGTATGCACGTCCAAAAACGGGACCATTACTCTTAACGTGTTGTTATGGAACGTTAGCCGCATGCACGACTGCAAATAATCGGCCAATTAACTAATTGCGCCATGAAAGTGAGGCTGGTGCAAAACGTCACATGTCCAGGGAACCTCCTGGAAAACCTGATCCAACAAATTCCAAGTGCACATTCCTATTATGCATAAACAACAATAAACATGGCGAGCGGTCCCGCTGTGACTGAGAGAACATCAAGAAGAAATGGACATTTGATTTTTAGAATCTAGAATGAACAAACATCTGTTATCAGCAAGTCAATCCTCAAAGAGAACAAACAAGGAGGAAGGGAAAGTCTGGCTTCAGATCTTGAACCAGGTCAATGCGTGTGGTGTTTCTGAGCGCGCTCAGTAGAAGACCTACAAAATAACATCAGCAACATGAAAGCGGCTTTGAGCAACAAGCACCGCCACCAAACGTGGTCCAGGTCGAAGACTACCTGTCCCCCCCATTGAAGGATGAGGACTTGTTAATGGAGTTGTTTGGGAAGGATTCACTTCACAGTGTTGCTGGTAGGTTACCTCAGAATTATGGTATGTCTCCTAAATCTAAATTTGCTGTATATTTCAATATCGTCAGACTTTACCAAAGGATTCGTCCCTAAATCTCTGTTGTCTTCTCATATTTGGTCTTAAAGGTGACATATCATGCAAAATGGACTTTTTAATGGTTCTCTACCTGAAATATGTGTCCCTGTCTACAAACCCTCTGAGAATGAAAAAAATCCATTCTGCCCCTGTTCTGATTTCTACACCTTTCTGTAAATGTGTGCTGAAACCAGCCGTTTCAGACTTCTGTGTTTTTGTTACGTAACAACAATATCCGGTCTGTAACAGGAAGTCAGAGCTCGGAGCTTGTTCAGCCCATAGACTGTATAAAATACAACTCAACCCCTCCTCCGTTTTTCATTACCTGCACACATGTGTGCTAACAAGGAGCTTAGGAGGGAGGCATGCTAGTTGTAGGCTGTCTTAATAAACACAAAGGTCAGTTTTACTCCCCACGTCTGCAGATTTGAAGATCTAGTGGATGATTTTTATTTTTCATGGAAAAGTGCTAGTGCTAGTTAGCATAGCCACATAGCTACATGTTCATAGCTGTAGCTGTAGCTGTGTACCAAGACACACGTCGACATACTGACAAATGAAACAACAAGAAACACTAAATCTGTGACCAATGGTTCAGAAAGGTCCTGCTGCAGGCGCCTCTCCGTCAGGATCAGATTCTGGATCAGATTCAGAGGGTTGAAGTAACGCGGGTCTGTGAGCAGCCATGTATATTCAGCCAACATGTAAACATTAGATCAACATGCTGGACAGCCGAGGCCACTCCCACTTCATGAGGGGGCGTGGTCAGAGAGAAAACAGAGTGTTCTGAGCAGGGCTGAAGAAGAGGGTTTTTCAGGCAGACCAAAATCTGATTTCAAAGTGTTTTTTTGAGCATAAACTTTAAAGACATGTTTTGGGGACCTCTTAGACCAATATATGTTGATGAAAAAAGCGTGATATGTCACCTTTAAACGGTAACACATAAGCACGATGTCCTCCATCCTTTAAACAGCCTAACAGGTGAGGTCATCTTGCCGTTAGCACCTGTAATGGTGGGTCTACCTTCATTAAATGTAATGCTTTGTTGGGGCGTTAACCTGGCTCATGCAGACCGCTAATCCATTTCACCATTAGTGCAAACGGCCCGTTTTCATCGCTGATGGCTGGACGTACATACGGGCCCAGGAGTTTTATGGACACACCTTGTGAAAGTGTCGAATCTGTAAAGAGTGGTCTCATCCTTGTTGAATTCTCCCCCATCCCGTCCCCTCTCTCCTCCCCGGGGTTACATATTACACATTATAATGCTGGATTCTGCTCCTCCTCCCAGTGTACTTAACCTTGAGTCTCACCTGTGTGTTTGCTAGATAACAGCCGGAGAAATCCCTTCTTCACGGCCGGATGCTTCGGGGCTCACTCGCTCTTCGGATGTGTACGAGGGAGGCGGAGGACTCATGGGAAGACTTCTCCCTGGAAATGAAGCAGCGTCCACCTTTATGTGTCAGCTCTGCCTCCTCTCTGCAGCTGCTTTCACACCCACGTCGTCCTCCACCGGTGTCCTTCCCTGTCTCGCTGCTCTCTTCCTCCTCCTCCTCCTCCTTCTCTTCCCTCTCTCTCCATCCTCCTCCCTTCCTCTCAGCTCCACATCAAAGAGGACAAACGCATGAACACAGTTGTCTTTTAGATGTGGTGCAAAATTTAGCAGAGCACAGAGAGTTGGAGTTATGGAGGGTTGTAGTTTCAAACCTCCTTTCGATTTTCGGATTACATAACGTTACATAATGTTATCGGTATAAAGAACATTTAGGAGGCGCTCCGACCTGCGTGACACCCTGACAAAACTTTCATTTCAGCTCCCCTGATACTTTTCAAATAAAAACATCACCCAGCTCAGGAGGCAGACTGCTAAAAGGTCTGAAACTGATGTAAAAATGGAGAACCTCAGATATGTGTTGAAGTTGAAATATAAATGAAAAAGTTTAGACATGAAGGAACAACTGAATGCATGCAAAGAGGAGTAGAGGGCTGATTTTTATGTTCCTCTAAAGTTTCAATCTCTGCAGTTCAAAAATGGAAAGTGCCAAAAGCTGCAATACCATGAGTGTCCACTAGAGGCTGTCTCCCAAAGTGAGATGATCCCCATAGAGCCCCATTTAAAAATGCACAGCAGAAATAAACACGTTTACAGCCTGGTACAAAACTCAATTTTTACACAACTCATCTGTTAGAGTACATTAAGGCTTAAAGTAATGCATAATTAGGGGCGTGGCCTCTTTGAGTGACAGGTGTCTGGGATGTGGACAAAGTAAGTTCCACTAAATTTCTCAGCTTCTTTGGTCTGAGAAATTCAGAACTCAGGCAGAAACAGAAGCTCAAAAAGATTGACAAGCTGATCCATCATACAAAGAATTAGCTTTAACAACTTTGCATTCGCTGACCCCTCTTTTTTTTCATGCTACATCCAATTAACCAAATATTCCATGTGTGAATTTCAGATTACCTCACAGTTTGATGCTACATCTGATTAGCTGAAGAGTACAAAATGCCTCCAGACAAAGCCTCTGTGTAACTTACTGATTACAGTGAAACTGAGACTTAGAAGAACAGATTAACATGCTTTTTTTTGTGAGGACATTTCAGAGCCTGGAACACTTATACCACATAGAACAGGCTGCCTCAAAACCTGGACCAGAGGAAGAACTTAAGTCGGCTTTCAACTACAATGCACACACCTGTCAGTCAAATCAGCCACTCCCCCAGTTATGCAAATGTATTGACAACCACTAGCCTTTGTGTTGTGTTAACAGATGCACTATAAAGACACTCAAACCCTGCAAAGTGTTTGCAAAGACAGAAATGTGCCATACAGACCAAAGCTGAACACTTATACCACATAGAACAGGCTGCATCAAAACCTGGACAAGAGGAAGAACTTAAGTCAGCTTTTAACTACAATGCACACACCTGTCAGTCAAATCAGCCACTCCCCCAATTATGCAAATTTAACTTCAACCACTAGCCTTTGCGTTGTGGTTATGGATGCATTATAAAGACACTTAAACCCTGCAAAGTGTTTGCAAAGACAGAAATGTGCCATACAGACCAAAGCTGAACACTTATACCACATAGAACAGGCTGCATCAAAACCTGGACAAGAGGAAGAACTTAAGCAGGCTTTTAACTACAATGCACACACCTATCAGTCAAATCAGCCACTCCCCCAGTTATGCAAATTTAACTTCAACCACTAGCCTTTGCGTTGTGGTTATGGATGCACTATAAAGACACTTAAACCCTGCAAAGTGTTTGCAAAGACAGAAATGTGCCATACAGACCAAAGCCATGTATTGCACCAGGCTGTGCATCTGTTGTAAAGATCGACATTTTAAAGCTAGGGTTGGTAGCCACGGAAAACTAGCATGAATTTGAATGCAGCATCTCCTCAGGACTCCGTCTAACCCAGGGGCATCAAACTCATTTCAGTTCAGGGGCCACATACAGCCCAAGTTGATCTGAAGTGGGCCAGACCAGTAAAATCAGAACATAATAACCTATAAACAACAATAACTCTAAAGTATTCCATTTTGTTTTAGTGCCAAAAAGTACAAGTAAATTCTGAAAATGTTCACATTTCATGAACTATCTTTCTACAACAGCTGTTGTATCTTTTGCAATGATGAGTCTCACAGTGGGCCGAATATTTGACTCTTTAAGCCCTGAAGCCTGCTGCGAACACATCAAACACACAGGTTACCCATTCAGCTGACACAGAGTGTAATGTTTACTGCAAAAGAACAGAGATAATAATAATGAAGAAGGTAAAGTTGACTATTTTGGACCCCTCAGTTCCAGCAGGGACAGTTTGCTTGTTGGACAGTGTTGTATGCAGGCGTGTAATGCTAGTGTTAGTTGTTAGTGGATCATCTTATAGTGCTCTAAAAGTCTGCATGAATCTGAACCAGATTATGCAAACAGCAAGTCATCTATTTTCTCACTTTGAGGAAAAAAGTCCTGGGAAAAAAGAGCTGTTCAGGTGTGCTCAGTCAGCACTTTGATTGTATGTGACCCCTAGAGGACAAATTTGAAATAGTAGTTACTTTTATTGAAAAATTGCAGTTAATGTCTTCTCTGTAATTTTTTCACTTTGCAAAGTCATCCCACGGGCCGCATGTTTGACACCCCTGGTCTAACCCCTCCCCCCCTCCCCTCGGAGCTCCTCCAAAACGACGCCCCCGCTCACATGCACGAGCGCCGCTGATTCACGGCCATATGATGGTGACTGATTCAAAACCGGTCCTCAGCATGGTTTGTGTTTTGCACTACATCAACTCATGTCTCACTCAGCGGTAAGAAAACACCAAAACATTCTCATAGTGAAAGTTAAAAACACAAACAAACAGGAAAGGTATGCTCTGCAGGAGGCGGGCAGAACCTTCAGGACGGGGTCTGATTGGGTTCATAATTTGTCTCCTGATGGCAGGGATTGGTTGGTGTTTTCCCAGGTTTACTCCAGCTGTAGATAGCAGCTTTCTTTACCTCTTTTTTAAGAACACATTATGTATTGATTACCATCAGGACATAAAGATCATTTTAACCAGTATAACAAAAAGTGGATCTAAATCTGACTACCAACCTCAGCTTTAAACCAAGACTCAATGGGGATGCCTTTGCTTTTGCAGGAAGCCTCAAGTGGCCACTTGAGGAACTGCAGTTTCTTGCGCTTCTGCACTGGCAGTGAGTCAAAAGTAAAATCTTGCATTTGGCAGCAGAAATGCGATAACTGTATCAAAGGACTAATTTAGATATTTTGTCCCACTGTAACCAAATATTAAATTGAATCACAGACAGAAGAAGATGCAGACGGTTAAACTGCTGAACACAAAGCTTTAAAACGGTTGACCACAGACTGATGGCTGACGTCACGGTGGCTACATCCATTATCTTTATTTTTTCATTCCTCTGTGTTATCAGTGCTCAGCTTGTGGAGGGAAAAAAAAGGAAACACAAGAGATAAGAAAGGTGGGAATCCCCTCATCGTTTTCCTCCCCTCGTTTGCTCCAGTTCCCATTATTTATCTTTCATTCTACCACGCACACAAAAACACCGTCCAGCCACGCCCAGCATTTTAGGGCAATAATTCTCCCTGTGAGCGTTCACAATCAGAACACGATTGTTTGAAGCCTGCTGTCGTACCTGAATATCAGACCACCAATTCAACCTGAAGAGCTCAGCGCCGCTTCTGTTAACAGCATATCATAATGAAAATTGAAGGTTTTGGAGCCAGAAAAGAAAAGGACGGAAAAATGTGAAGAGAGCTGTTTGGTTTCCAAGCAACAGTTAACGCCGGGTGCAGCGAGCGAGAGCTGCAGGGTGGGTTCCTGAGTTCC
Source organism: Notolabrus celidotus (assembly GCF_009762535.1). Taxonomy (NCBI): domain Eukaryota; kingdom Metazoa; phylum Chordata; class Actinopteri; order Labriformes; family Labridae; genus Notolabrus; species Notolabrus celidotus. The sequence goes on along the minus strand of NC_048281.1, from coordinate 35,154,468 downwards.
CATGTTTCTGCCTTCTCGTCTCCACATTCTCTTCCTGAGGAATTTGACCCTCCTGACCTCTCTGAATATGTCTGGATTTACCCTCCCCTCCGACACACAATCACAGAGCACTGTAATCGAAAGCCTTTATGAGAGCAAATCTCCCTCCCTCCCTCCCTCCTCTTTATTTTTATTTAGCAGAGGTAGCCTTGAACACAAAGCCATGAGTTCTGTATCCGACATGGCGCTTGATTTAAAGACTCTTTTGATCCAATTTATTATTATTATCCCTGCTGAGAGACGGCTTTGTTTGCCTCATGTAAAGGTGTGTAACTTTCTGTACGCAGGGCGGTTCGAATAATGACCCCGATGCTGCAAAATGCACGAATGCTAACCCATCAATAGAGATCAGCGGGTCAGAACAGGAAAGTTTGTTGACATTCGACACATGAATCAGAGAGTGAATGTCTCTGGGTGCTCTAAGGGAAAGATTGAATGAGGAGAGAGACATTCAGAATATGAAGAAGTAGATTTAAGTAATGAGAGCACAGAAATAAATCAGATTAAGCTAACTCTAAGACACTAATGAAAGATAACAGCTGTATGTAACGAGCTCTGAATAAATGTGATGATTGCTGTTATTTTTGGATTGCCTGCCTCAGCTTTAACATTTTCTTCTCCCAAACAGACAGACAATAGGTGCATTTCCACCAAGAGTTCCAGGGTATTTTAGCCCCCAGAACTACTTTCCCCTGAACTAAAAGGTTCCTGTGCTCCCATTGTTGTCTGCGTTTCGACCGCGGGCTGAAGTCCTGGGTAGATTGTGTAAATCAGACCAGTGACGTATGGAGTAACAAAAAGTAAATGCACTACACCACCAGACCAGTAGAGGGCAGTAACACAAAGAGGAATGCCATTCATCACAGATGACACCATAGAAGCAGACGGACAGGCAGGTATCATTATGAGCAACACAACAGTTAGCCTGTTAGCATGAAGAGACTCAGCTGGTCTGTTTTAGATGGTGCTATATTTCATCACAGATGGGAAAAGAAATGACTGTGAATGTTTTTTGGAAAAAAATTTTTTTTTTAAATTGCCAAAGAACATTTTTGAAAAAAAAAAATTGAAAAAAAAAATTTGAAAAAAAAAATTTGAAAAAAAAAATTTGAAAAAAAAATTTGAAAAAGAAAAATTTGAAAAAGAAAAATTTGAAAAAAAAAAAATTGGTAAAAAGAAATAATAAAAAAAAAAACTGAAAAAAATGTTTTGAAAATTTTTTTTTGAAAAAAAAAACTGGACAAAAAAGTTGACCCAGAGCCTGTTTTAGATGGTGCTATATTTCATCACAGATGGATTCACTCAATCAACACGTGAGAGGAGATAAGCGCGAGTAGCAAAGACGTTTCAACACGGCTTTAAAATCCTTTTGAACTCAAAAAGCCGTGATCGCAGAGATCGACCGGTGTTTTGGTTTAAACAGCGACCCTGTTAACTGGAGACTCTCAGCCGGATGCATCCCTCATAAACGTCTTTAGACCATCATTAAATATCTGATGAGGATATTTTGAAATCTTAATAAAAACTAAACTAGTTTGCATTCCCAGGAACTCCCTCTGTGTTTCAACAGCTGTGTAAACTCCACAAACACTGACACGTTCAGCTGAAGGTCTCCAGTTTACAGGGTCACTTTTAAAAGCGGAACACCGGGAGGAGAGACGCATTCACGGTGGGCTGAGAGAAGACTACTGTTACAAGCTGCTAAATCAAGAGAATCACAGCTTCTTCTTTTGAAAAGTACACACACATACAAAAAAGATAGAACAAATAAAAACTAATGAAAGAAAGAGAAATCAAGAGAATCACAGATGGAAAAAACAATGTCTGTGAATGGTTTTTGGAAAAATTTGACAAAAAAAAATTGACATAAAAAATTTGACATAAAAAATTTGACATAAAAAATTTGACATAAAAAAATGTTGACAAAAGAAAATTTGAAAAAAAAAATTGACCCAAAAAATTTTTTTTAATTTTTTTTTTTTTGAAAAGTTAAAAATTTGAAGAAAAACATTTGAGAAAAAAAATTGACAAAAATTTTTTTTGAATTTTTTTTTTTGAAAAATTTAAATTTTGAAGAATTTTTTTTTTTTTTTGGCAAAAACAAAATGAAAAAAAAAAATTGGCAAAAAAGTTGCCCCGGAGAATCACAGCTTCTTCTTTTGAAAAGTACACACACATACAAAAAAGATAGAAAAAATAAAAACTAATGAAAGAAAGAGAAATCAAGAGAATCACAGATGTGTGTGATGTTATTGTGGACGGAGGGAGGAATAAAAACACTGCGGTTAATCTACCAGTCAGACACGTTCAGCATTGCAGGCCCCACCCCGAAAGTCCTGAGACCTTTGAAAAGTACTACCCCTCTAGCAGGGGCTTTTTAGAGAGGAGATTATCTACCCCTGAACTAAATTTAGACCCTGGTTCCACCAGTCGAAACGCACGTAGTTCAGGGGTAAAGTTCCTCCTAATTCAACACCTAATGATGGAGAACAGGACAGGAGGGTGCAAGACTAAACAAACGACATGACAGCAGCAATTCAGAAAACAAAAGAAGAGAGGGGGAACTACACCTTCAGTCGAGAGCAATGATAAAGAAATAAAGGTAAGAGAAAGTAAAGGCTTTAACTGAAAACATGAGCCATTCACTTTAGAGGAAACAAAACAATTCCAAATAAGAGAGATGATGACAGAGAAATATTTTTGGTAAATGATTCTGCTTTTGGGGAAATTACAGTCAGACATTATAACTATGATGTAATGTTTACAGTTCACTTAGCAACTTGAGGAGCAACTGTATGTTCAGATGAAATTGAAACAAAAGTCACCGCTCCACATATGTCACAGTCATTTCTTGGTTCCGTCATCCGCCTGTTAGCGGGTTTCTGGTGAGTCTCAGTTTCGCTGTAAATAGTAAGTTACACAGAGGCTTCATCATAAAACCTCTGACTTGTGTATTTCTCTTTAACATCACAGTGAGAGAATGTAGAAGATGTTTGAAATGTCCTCACAAAAAAAGCCCATTCATCTGTTTGTGTTCGAGTCTCAGTTTCACTGTAAACAGTCCCACAGAGACTTCCCTCTGGCTTCCTTCAGCGATATGAACCTGAAACAGAAACTGATGTTCTTGTGATGTTCTTGTAATTAACGGGTCTTCAGTTTGCTGAAATAACAACATCATGATGCAGATTAGTCCAAAGTCCAAAGTCAAGCTTTGTCAGGTCTGTCCTCAAGAGGAGAAGAAAACTACGTCTACAATGTTTGTTTGTTGAATGGAGGTCTATGAAAGAGGATTAGAGACACTGATGTTTCTTTAGCTCTGACCTTCTTCACGGAATGTTCCATTTGTTCTCAGAATTCTGACATCATCAAAGACAGAATTCTGACATCATCAAAGACAGATTCTGACATCATCAAAGACAGAATTCTGACATCATCAAAGACAGAATTCTGACATCATCAAAGACAGAATTCTGAAATCATCAAAGACAGATTCTGACATCATCAAAGACAGAATTCTGACATCATCAAAGACAGAATTCTGACATCATCAAAGACAGGATTCTGACATCATCAAAGACAGAATTCTGACATCATCAAAGACAGGATTCTGACAGAATTCTGACATCATCAAAGACAGAATTCTGACAGAATTCTGACATCATCAAAGACAGAATTCTGACAGAATTCTGACATCATCAAAGACAGAATTCTGACATCATCAAAGACAGAATTCCAGAATTCTGTCTTCTGCTCCCCTCCTTTCTTTCTTTCTTCTCCTTTTTCTTCCCTCCTCTCCTCTTTTTTTTCTCCTTTCTTAACTCCTCTCCTCTTTTTTCTTCTCCTTTCTTTCTTTCATCTCCTTTTTTCTTCACTCCTCTCCTCCTTTATTTCTTTCTTGTCCTTTTTTCTTTCTTCCCCTCTCTCTCACCTCATTCTTTTTCTCTCCTCCTTCTGTCTTCCTTTTTCCTTCTCTCATCTGCTGCCTCTCCTCTTTTCTTTCCCCTTCTTATTCCCACTTTCCTTCCATCCTTCTCCTCTCCTCTTTTCTTCCCTTCTCCTCTCCTTTTTCCACCTCCCCTCCTGTCTTCTTTCCTTTCCTCTTCTCTTGTCTTACATCTTGTCCTCCTCTTTTTTCTTTCCTCCTCTCCTTTCTTCTTCAAAGACAGAATTCTAGAACACCTGCTGTTGCTCTCCATACATGCTGTTTCTCCTGCTGACACCTGATTGGTGGATACTACTCAGACTACAGACAGAGACCAGAACCCTTCTCAGACTAAAACCCAGACCCTGAGATCCAGATTCAACATGTCTCTGAATCAGAATCTGTAATTACAGGTTAGTTGTAGCTGAAAGTAAAAAGCTTTGTCAGGTCTGTCCTCAAGAGGAGAAGAAAACTGCGTCTACAATGTTTGTTTGTTGAATGGAGGTGGGATCCATCATTTCTGATGCTGCGTTCAGGGAAGTCAGGAAATCTAAGCTCTGATTGTCTTTAGTGACGCAGCATCAAGCAGATTAGTGTCTCAGTGTAAATGTTTGATTGAACAGATTGTTAGCTGCTCTTCATGCAGATATCTGTTTATAGAGAGAAAGAAATCCTCCTCATTACACTGGACTGTGTTCCTCCTGCTTTTGCTCTCCATACAGACTGTTTTTCCTGCAGTCGGCAAAGCCTGCTGACACCTATTTGGTTTCTACTCCTCAGACTACACAGAGACCAGAACAAATCCAAGCCTTTGAGTACAGATTCTACACTTTATTGTAGAATTGACGTCCTTGAACACAGCATTGTAGCATCACTACAATGTTGAAGCTTCCCACCTTAGTGTGACATTTAAAAGAAAATGTCTCTGTATGTGAAGATTCTGTTCGTAATGTAATGAAGTGTAAACCTGTCAGAGACTGCAGAGAAAGGGTTACAGAGAGAGGAGGCAAACATTGTCTGCAGTTGTATCTGTTAGTGTACGAGTGTTTGTCAGGGAGAGGAGATATTGTGTGTTTTCTTGCTCATGCCTGCAGTGGACTGAAACATGGAGGTGTGTGGAGGATGATCAGACAGAAGGCCATCTGAGAGCACGGTACACACTCCATCTGGACGCACATTCACTGTGAAAGAGAGTGTGAAACAAGAAGAAAGACACACACACACACATACACACACACACAGAAGGTGATATTATAATTTTTGAATTTTAAAAAGCAACCTGTAAAATATCTTCCGCTCTCGCTTCTCCTTTTGACTTCTCCTTTTAGTCAGCTGATTCATACTTTACGTAATACCAACCTGCATATATTACAAGGCTGTCCATCCGACACCCTTCGGTGTTTTAAGTCTTTATTAGTCGTAACGTTTTCAAATTAAACCGAGAACAAATGTGACGTAGGAAATACAGAAAGAGAGGAGACAACAAAACAACAACACATACACAAAGGAGACAGCACAATTAAGTCCCACCCACACCAGAGGGGAAACATTTTGTGCTCTCCAACAACTTGGTATTGTGTGAAGATTTCTCCTCGTCACTTTTGTCTGCTCGCAAACAACGGAGAAATGTCTGAAAGCTGCCGTGTGGTGGGATGCATTAGTGACGGGGTAAAGAGTCCTCAGATAAGTTTTTAAGACATCCAAAAAGAAAAGTTAGGAGGAGGAAAGAGGACGAGGAGAGGAGAGGTATACAACTGTGGGATCAGGGTAGTCGGTCAAACTGCTGATCCAGGGTCAGATCTTTGTTGTTTTGAATGCACATCTTCCCTGAAGTACTGAATGTTTCACTTCTGGCTATAAGGAAGGAAATTCAGGGCTAGAGACTCAGAGACAGAGCAGCAGGATTAACATATGCTAAAATAATCCTTCCACATGCAGATGATTTATTGTTCTATCTGTCTAAAGGCATTTGCTCATGTTGCAGCTCTTAGTTGCATTAAAGCTGCAACCTCTGGTGATGCAATATAACGTCATTTGTGCAAAAACTGCAGTTCCTCCAGTGTTCACTTGGTGCTGTATCCAAATGCAAACCACTCCCATTAAGGTCGATGTTAAATATAGCGCCAAATCCCAACAAATGTTCTCCTCAGACGCTTTCCAAACAGAGCAGGTCTAGACCGACCCAACATCAAGACCGGATCAGATCCAGTCCCCTCTTACAGACAGGACTCAGTCTGATCTCATCTTAATCCACCATGAGCAGAGCACTTTGCAGCATTTAGCAAGTTACAGTGGCAAGGACAAACTTCCTTTAACAGGCAGAAACCTCCAGCAGGACCAGACTCATGTTAGACACACATCTGCTGAGACCGTGTTGGAGAGAGGGATAGAGGGAGATGAAGAGAGAGAGAGATGATAGTGGGGAGACGGATAGTAGTAGTTGTAGCAGCTGGAGTCTGGACCACGTCCACAGCAGCAGAGATCCAGAGGAACCTACGAGACAAGGGAGCTCAGGGACTCCAGAAAGGTCTGAGAAAAGAGAGAAGAGAGGGAGACCAGAAGAAAGAAAAAGAGGAGAATAAATAGTGAAGGAATGACAGAAAGAAAGAAGGAAAGAAAGAAAGAAGAACAGAAAGAAAGAAGGACAGCAGGAAAGATGGAATGAAAGGAAAAAATAATGAAAGAAAGAAGAACAGAAAAGAAAGGAGAAAAAGAGAGAAAGAGAGAAAGAAAGAAAAAAGAACAACAGAAACGAAAGAAAGAAAGAATGAAAGACAGAAGAACAGAAAAGAAAGAAGGAATGAAAGAAAGAACAGAAAGGAAGAAGGACAGCAGGAAAGATGGAATGAAAGGAAAAAAGAATGAAAGAAAAAAGAACAGAAAAGAAAGGAGAAAAGGAAAGAATGAATGAATGAAAGAGAGAAAGAAGGAATGAAAGAAAGAAAGAAAGAAAGAAAGAAAGAAAGAAAGAAAGAAAGAAAGACAGAAAAGAAACGAGAAAAGAAGGAAACAAAGAAACAAAAAAACACAGGAATGAAAGGATGAATAACACCCCAAAAAAGGAATCTCCAGCAGAGATCCAGAGGAACCTACGAGACAAGGGAGCTCAGGGACTCCAGAAAGGTCTAAGAAAAGAGAGAAGAGAGGGAGACCAGAAGAAAGAAAAAGAGGAGAAGAAATGGTGAAGGAATGACAGAAGGAAAGGAGGAAAGAAAGAAAGAAGAACAGAAAAGAGGAAAGGAAAGAAAGAAGAACAGAAAGAAAGAAGGACAGCAGGAAAGATGATATGAAAGGAAAAAATAATGAAAGAAAGAAGAACAGAAAAGAAAGGAGAAAAAGAAAGAAAGAGAGAAAGAAAGAAAAAAGAACAACAGAAACGAAAGAAAGAAAGATTGAAGGAATGAAGGAATGAAAGAAAGAAAGAATGAAAGACAGAAGAACAGAAAAGAAAGGAGAAAGGGAAAGAAAGAATGAATGAATGAAAGAGAGAAAGAAGGAATGAAAGGACAGCAGAAGGAATGAAAGAAAGAAAGAAAGAAAGAAAGAAAGAAAGAAAGAAAGAAAGAAAGACAGAAAAGAAACGAGAAAAGAAGGAAACAAAGAAACAAAAAAACACAGGAATGAAAGGATGAATGACAGACCCCAAAAAAGGAATCTAGAGCAGAGATCCAGAGGAACCTACGAGACAAGGGAGCTCAGGGACTCCAGAAAGGTCTATGGTTAGTAACTTTAATGGGACAGGAAGAGTTAAAGTGAGTGATGTATTTCATAGTATTTTTTCATGCATACATTCACATAATCTGGAGCATGGCGGCTTTGATGGACAGCTGGTGTGTTGCAGCGCTCCTAGGCTGCGTCCTCAGCTCCACCTCTTTGTCTGTTTCCAGATTAGCCCAAAGTTAACTGGATTCAACATTTCTAATATGAAAGCCCCCATCTTTAATCTTTATAACTCCTCTGCAGAAAGCAATGGGTGATATTATGGGGACATTTGTGCATCTTATACAGGAGGAGAATCTCAAGGGGATATACAATGGGAGGCGTCCGAGACTCTGGAACCATCTGCCCGAGATCAGGTCTGCTGAGTCAGTGAGCTCCTTTAAGTCCCTTCTGAAAACATACTTTTATTGTAGAGCCTTTTATTTTATTTCAACCGTCTTCAGAAATATATTTTAAAATAATTGTATTCCTTTAGAGTTCTTTTAGGGGAATTTCATTTCTTTTAACCCTCCTGTTATGTTTTGGGTCAAACTGACCCTTTTTAAAGTCTATTTTAAGCCATATATGTTGTCCAAACCAGCTAAATGCAGCATAAAAATCTGGGCAGCATGTGATAGAAGAGGTGTCGTGTTAATTATTCAACATCACAATTCAAAATTTAAAATAAAATAAAACAAAATCCATGTCATGTAAAACAATTGTATTTATATTTAGGGCTTTCCAACGTACATTTAAAAAAGTTTTAACATTAATTTTAATGAAAAAATGAGTTCTCCTCATTGAAGCATGATCTGTGAGAATTAAAGAACACCAATGGACTAATTCTTGATTTAAATTGTTAGTAATGGAGTTACAAAGTGCTTCACATGGGCAGCAAAATAAAACATGCAGTTCATAAAATCCCACAAGTCAAGATAAAGAAATAAAAAATCTCTTCCCCCTCCTGTTGTGTTCCTTTCTCTGGAACAGCAATAATGTTCCTGGGTCAATTTGACCCGGGGCAAATTCAATGATCCAAAAAGTGTCAATTTTTTTAAATCAAATTTTTAACTCGTTTTTTTAAAAGTGCTCTACAAATAAAATCATCATTATTATTATTAAAATGAATTCTTCTATCTTAAAAACTTCTCCTGACAAACTGTGGTCCATAAATCCTCTCTTTAACAGTTGCATCATTCTTTATATGCATGCACACATCATCCTTGTTTGCAGTATCTCTTTTCCAGCACACTAACCACACCCACACTAAAATCTTGTAACCCTAAATCCTGCACCTTCTCACACACATACACACACATTATTGCAGAGGTGTTGAGAGGGTTGACCTGTGGCCTCCTAATCAGAGCTCAGTGTGCTTCACCGTGTTATATAAGGGAGCAGCGAGTGCTAGTCAGATCCTCCTACAGATGCCTGAGCAGTCACGACTAACGCGGATGTTCTCCATCCATCCACTCAGCCCGGCTAACGCAGACTTCACCTTAGCCTCTGCTCCGCGGTCCCACACACACACACACACACACATAAACTCACACACACACTCACAAGTGTGATTTGGCAAAAAGATCACCGCTCACATTTACAGGGTGCGTATGCTTCCCACAAGTATGTAAAACAAACCTGATAAATGAAATATGCATCAAATGGAGTTTGGGATGGAGGAGAAGTTGAGAGAGGAGGCAGAGCTAAAATCAGATCATGCATCTCCTCCCAAACGATGGAGGACAAACACCTACAGAGCTAAGTGTTTCAGCTTTGTGCTGAAACCATCGACTCCTGCTCATTCTACAAATCTCAGGGGTCCCACTTTCTTTAAGATGTTTTTTTCCGGTCTCAAGGAAAGGGTTATTCCACCGCAGACCTGCAGCAGCCTCTGGGACCCCGAGTACCTGCAGGCTCTTAGAAACCAGTAGCTGAGAATAGCAGAGCAGATCCTGCCCACCATGTGATGTTCTCATGCAGCGCTGTCTGCAGGGAGAGAGATGAACCCTGATGAATAAATATGAAGATAACCTGCACCTCTGCTGCACTCTCTCTCTTCCCGTTCCCCATATGGTTCCACTGAAGAGAAGAGGAGAGGAGGAAAAAAAAAAAAAGCTTGGATTTTCAAAAGAAGCCTCCGGGCCATTGTGTTTGTCTGTGTGCTCGTGCATGTGTGTGTTTTTATTGTGTATATGTGTGTATCTACCCATCTCTCTTTGTGTGCCACCATCTGAATGTGTGCATAAGCATGAGTGTGTAGTTGTGTGTGTGTGTGTGTGTGGGCGGCTCTGTGTAGGAGTGTGCAGTAGCTTTTTGACAGAGCCTCCAGTAGCATGTATTTGTGAATCTTTTGTTTTATTCTCCGTCTCCTCTTCAGCTCGGCTTCAGTAATCGCACCTCGCCGAGCCGCCGCCGCGCGAGCGCTGCTGCCCTTGACTGAAGACGAACAAAAAAGGTTCCTTTAAAGACTCATTTCCACTGGTCATCCCAGCCTGCAGAGCCGAACGCTGACAGTAATGATGCACAGATTATATACATTCATCCTTCATAATGAACAGGACAAAGCTTCCTCCTATATCAGCGCTGCGAACAAAGCCAGCACTGGAAACAATCAAGCTCAAACGCTGAAGCTGAACCTGTTGCGTATGTGAAACATGTAAATACTCTGACAGTGCGGCGGCTGCTGCACTTCCTGGGCATGGAGTAGGAAAGATCTGTGGGTGGGGGAACCATCCTGTCAAGGCCAGCTTGTACCTTGTTTTGACTCTCAGGTCTTTAGAGATAGAGGGAAGGAAGCAGAATGAAGGGAGAGGTCTGCTCAGTGACAAGATAGAGCCTGATCAAAAACATTATCTGACTCTTCTGTTTGTAAATGTAAAAACATTCACACTGAACTATTTGCATTTGTGTTCTCAATGATGCATCCCTGCCTCTTCTGCAGGCACCAGTTTCATCCACGTTACTTTACGAGCTGTCTCTCTGCAGAGGTTTGCAGAGTGTGCATAAAGTAGAAGAAGCTCATGGGTGGTTAAATGAGAAAAAAACGCCCTCAGAATACAAGATATCTCATGCATGAGGCTGCGACCATCAGGAGCAAAACCCAGCGAGGATCTCTCACTTCAAAACTGTGAAAAGGCGTCTTGAAGTTAAAGTTAAAGTTCTTTCAACGTGGATTTGAAGTCTCTGATTGAACTTTCTCCTCTGCGACAGGATTCATCACACGTTCACATATCAACAGGTCACATATTGGCCAGAATGGTTTGATTACAAAGCATCACAGTCACAAGCAGAGCTCGACATTTACACTCGCGTACCCGCCAAATGTGGGTGGATTTCAGCCGTGGCGTGTCACACAGTCACTCCCACTGTAGAAGCTTTTCTTTTTAATGTAGTCTTCTGAACTAATGGACTGACTGCAGTGTGACAATACGACACGAGATGTTTCTTTGTTTAGGATGTCAAAATAAACTCATCAGAGAGAGAAACTGAAGACGCACTCTGCAGAAAGTCACCAGTTACCAGGGTCACCATTTACACCGAAACACCGGCGCCATCTGTGGCTGCGAGCTATTAGACGTGTTTCCTCTTTTCAGCTTTAATTAATTATGTCTGATTGAGAATAAATATTAACTGCTGACACTCTGACCCTGATTTAACTGTGTGTAGTTAATGAGACACTTAGTTATGACTACAAGACAGCTGCAAGACTTTTAAGAGTCGGTACGGAGAGGTTTTTCTTACTTGGTTGTTTCAGTTTACTTTTGATCTTTTCAGGTAATCTTCTTCATCCCTGCACGACTTTTAGTTCATGCAATAAGAAGCTACTCTAGTTTGCATGCTGTCATTAAAAAGCAGCTTTACACACAATCCTACCAGAGCTACATGTTTGATAACGACCTGTCGTGTTGTAGATTGCATCCTTCGTCAATGTTTATCCTATAAAATGAAATTGTGCTGTGTGGCTAGTAACTCTGAAAAAACCACTAGCTACAGACACTGGACCATTAGTCTTAACGTACCATTATGGAGCGGCCCATTTGGCTGTAGCGTTAGCTGCATGCACGACTGGAAATAATCGGCCAATTAACTAATTGCGGCATGAAAGTGAGGCTGGTGCAAAACGTCACATGTCCAGGGAACCTCCTGGAAAACCCTGATCCAACAAATTCAAACTGCACATGCCTACTATATATAAACAACAATAAACATGGCGAGCGGTTCCGCTGTGACTGAGAGAACATCAAGAAGAAATGGACATTTGATTTTTAGAATCTAGAATGAACAAACATCTGTTATCAGCAAGTCAATCCTCAAAGAGAACAAACAAGGAGAAAGGGAAAGTCTGGCTTCAGATCTTGAACCGGGTTAATGCATGTGGTGTTTCTGAGCGCGCTCAGTAGAAGACCTACAAAATAACATCAGCAACATGAAAGCAGCTTTGAGCAACAAGCACCGCCACCAACGTGGTCCAGGGAGAGGACCACCTGTCCCTCCATTGTTGTTGGGGAAGGATTCACTTCACAGTATTGCTGGTAGGTTACCTCAGAACTATGTTCTCTCATGCATTGGGAAATAATCCCTAAATCTCTGTTGTCTTTGCATATTTTGTCTTAAAAGGTAACGCATAAACACAATATCCGCCATCTTTTAACCCTCCCATTATGTTGCGGGTCAAATTGACCCTTTTTAAAGTCTATTTTATTCAATATTTGCCTCCAAACCTGCTAAATGCAGCATAAAAATCTGGGCAGCATGTGATAGAAGAGGTGTCGTGTTAATTTATCAACATCACTTCATAAAAAAAATAATAATTTCAAAATGTAAAATAAAATAAACAAAAAATCCATGTCATGTGAAACTATTGTATTCATTTCTAGGGCTTTCCAATATAAATAAAAAAAAGTTTTAACATTAATTTCAATGGAAAACGAGAGAGTTCTCCTCATTGAACTATGATCTGTGAGAATTAAAGAACACCAGTGGACTAAATCTGGATTTAAATGGTTAGTAATGGAGTTAAAAATGCGATTTAAAAAAATGTGTATTAGGATTTTTTGGGGGGGTTCTGACACTTTTGGATAATTGAATATGCCCCGGGTCAAATTGACCCAGGAACATTATTGCTGATCCAGAGAAAGGAACAACAGGAGGGTTAAACAGCCTACTAACAGGGGAGGTGATCCTGCCGTTAGCACCTGTAATGGTGGGGTCTACCTCCATTAAATGTGATGCTTTGTTGGGGCGTTAACCTGGATCATGCAGACCGCTAATCATTGCTGATGTCTGGATGTGCATACGGACCCAGGTCATTAAAAAAAGAGGATGGCAGGATGTGAACTTGTGAGAGACCGTCAGCATGCAGGGAGTTTCTGCTGCAGCTACAGCTGCTCAGTTTAAGTATCAGGCACAGAATGCTCTTCTCTCTGTCAGTGGGGTTTGGTTCAACTTGCTCTCCATGCTATTCCTCTGAACCCTCTTTTTACCATCACACAGCCAGTAATGGGTTCATATGAATTTGTTTGAAAGATGAAGTAGGTTCAAATAACGTCTTTGCATTAAACCACTTCAGGAAAATAACTCAAAGTTATGAGACAAAAATGTATTTTCAGACATTTTGAAGTTATTTGTTTATTTAAGCAGGTTGAAAAAGGTTGTAATCGTGTCCTGAACCCTGTTTTTAACCAAATTTGATGTTAAAGCGAGAAGCAGGAAAGTGGAAGCTGCTCTTCTGGTGTGGAATTTTATCTAATAATGCCCTCCCCTCCTCTCCTCTCCTCTCCTCCTCTCCTCCTCCTCCCCTCCTCTCCTCTCCTCTCCTCTCCTCCTCTCCTCCCTCCTCTCCTCTCCTCCCCTCTTCTCCTCTCCTCCCCTCCTCCTCTTCTTCCTCCTCTCCTCTCCTCCCCTCCTCTCCTCTCCTCCCCCCCTCCTCTCCTCTCCTCCTCTCCTCTCCTCCTCTCCCTCCTCTTCCTCCTCTCCTCTCCCCTCCTCCCTCCTCCTCTCCTCCCCTCTCCCCTCCTCTCCTCCCCCCTCTCCTCTCCTCCCTCTCCTCCTCCCCTCCCTCCTCTCTTCCTCTCTTCTTCTCCTCGTCTCCTTCCTCCTCTCTCCTCTCCTCTCCTCTCCTCCTCTCCTCTCCTCTCCTCCTCCCCTCTCTCTCCTCTCTCTCCCTCCTCCATCCTCTCTCCATCCTCTCTCCTCTCTCTCCCTCCTCCATCCTCTCTCCTCTCCTCTCCTCTCCTCTCCCTCTCCCTTCCTCTCCTCCCTCCCCTCCCTCCTCCTCTCCTCTCCTCCCCCCTCCCTCTCCTCTCCTCCTCTCTCCCTCCTCCTCTCCTCCTCTCCCTCCTCTCTCCCCTCCTCCCCTCCTCCTCTCCTCTCCTCCCCTCCTCCTCTCTCCCTCCTCTCCTCTCCTCCTCTCCTCTCCTCTCCTCTCCTCTCCTCTCCTCTCCTCTCCTCTCCTCTCCTCTCCTCTCCTCTCCTCTCCTCTCCTCTCCTCCTCTCCTCTCCTCTCTTCTCCTCTCCTCTCCTCCTCTCCTCTCCTCACTGTCTCCTCTCCTCTCCTCACTGTCTTCTCCTCTCCTCTCCTCTCCTCTCCTCTCCTCACTGTCTCCTCTCCTCCCCTCCCCTCCCCTCCCCTCCCCTCCCCTCCTCTCCTCTCCTCTCCTCCCCTCCCCTCCCCTCCCCTCCTCTCCTCTCCTCTCCTCTCCTCTCCTCCTTTCCTCTCCTCCTCTCCTCTCCTCTCCTCCTCTCCTCTCCTCCCCTCCTCCTCTCCTCCTCTCCTCCCCTCCTCCTCTCCTCCTCTCCTCTCCTCTCCTCCTCACACATATCACAGATTCTCATCCAGCCCGACTGTCCTCCAACATTCGAGACTCCACATCAGACTTCATGCTTAACATTTACAAGAACTGCTCTTATATATTTTAGAATGTGAGATATTTTCACTCAACAATCTTCCCACACATTCCTGCGACTGTGCAGCTCTTCCACCACCACCATTGTACCATGCTGTATTGTAGGATCATTTATTTCTTTATATTCTTATTCTTTGCTGTTGTTGTTTTTTATACTCTAACCCGGCTTCTTTGTTTATTGTTCCTTTGCAATAAAAACACAGAGACAAATCCCTCGTTTGTAAAAAACCTTCAGGGCAATAAACCGATTCGATCCATCTTTCATTTCCTTTCTTTGGCTCCTAAAATCTGATCCTGAATCAGCTGGTACGAGTCCAAACCAAGGAATTTAACTACGACAAATTGAACCATGCAGAGATTCACACAAAGAAAAAATATGTGTGGCCAAAAAAAAACAACTAAAAGAATTTTGTCTAATTTAACATTTTACCCCCTTCATTTTTTAGTCTGGCGTTCTTCAGAAGAAATGTTAAAAGATTGGGAGCACTAAAAGGAAAGAGTGAGTTATTGATCACATTAGACATTTTCTACCTGATTTATCATTTGCTGCTCTGTAGCCACAAATGCATCACAGAAAATTCAACATTTCAGTTATTCAATATATTCTAGATTTATCACACATAAACTTAAATGATGCAAATGTGTCTCTTTTTTTATTGTGATAATTTTGACCTACAGCTATAAAGAAAACACTCAAAGTATTAGATTATTTTCTTATTTTAAGCTGCTTTACTAATTCAAAGTTATGCAAAAAATAACAGTTTCCATGATATTTTAATTTTTGAAAATGCACTTTGCATTTAACTTAATTTCTGTTGCACAATTTTGCATCAAACTCTTCTTCTGTGGTTTTAATTCCTTCAAAATAAACATATTTTTAATAGTGCATTCATTTCTGTGGCATAAGTCAAATAAGTTGGTTTCATATTTTCTGCATATCTTGAAAATATATTCATTTTTTCTCCATTAAAATAAATAAAACAGATTTCAGTGACCCACACTCCAGCTGAAACACGCAGTCTTTAGAAATCAGCTTTCCACATGTAATGTTTCTGAAAAGGAAAACCGAGGGCTCATTAATCACAGCGTGATCCTCGTACGTTTGTGCAGCTCTTGCATTATTTCAGTGCAACATTAAAAAGCTGTGTCGCTCGTATTAACTAATGGAATCTTATTTTAAGAGATGATTGAAACACAACTTTAGCAGCGAGCTCAACAGCTGCCATGCATGTCTTTAACTGTTTTTTCTCTCTTTCTTGGTGGTGTGTTTTTTTTCTCTCTCCTCTCTAAATGTGTCTCCATGCTGAGATCCTTCAGAGCTCGATGAATGTGCGAGACAAGCCTCTTAAAAGCACATTTAAAGGTTTCATTAAAAGAAAAGAAGGGGAAAAACAAAAGAGGGGAATTGGTGGAGAATAAAACATGAATAATGTCAGCTCTGGATTTTGCAGATGGAACATTTGTGCATACCTGTTTTTACAGGATCTTTATTTCTGAGGGCGATGAGTAAATTTGTGTCTGATCAGTTTAAACAGACGATATGAATCACTTCGCTCTAAAGAAAAAGCAACCCTTCTACCTCTGGATTATAAACACAATCAGAATAAGGCGTGATACTCTGCAACATTAGGCTGAAACAGCTTTTGCTTACTCAGCTAAAGGAGTATAATCTGCACCTTTCTCTGTAATCCCTCTTTCTTTCTTTAGAGCTCATTCTTCAGACTCGGACTCTCTCAGACGGTTTCATTTGTCGGTTGATGACACATCTTTGAGTTTTGGTGTTTCAGGCTGTGTCTAAATGTGCTTCTTTAAGTCATTGTTTGATAAACTCATCAGAAACAAAACTTAGCATCAGTATCGGCTCTAATGACACGAGCTTTGTCTTTGAGTAACACGGAGGGTAATTTGCAGGGGAAGCCCCCAGAGAGTGGATATGACAAATACGGATGCCTTCCAATTTCTACAAATTATAGGACGTCTCCAGGTAACACTGCTCCGTGCAAATACAGCTTAGACTGCAAACATTCATCATCCAGCCCGAGTTCATCCAGCCCTCCGTTCTGAATAAATGATACCAGGCTGTGATCATTCATGTCGTTTGTGCTGCTGCTGCAGCGTTAGCGTGAAGAATCGGAGGAAATATTCCACAGGGAGACGAAAGACAAAGTGTGGAATAATGTGCTGCAA
Source organism: Notolabrus celidotus (assembly GCF_009762535.1). Lineage (NCBI taxonomy): Eukaryota > Metazoa > Chordata > Actinopteri > Labriformes > Labridae > Notolabrus > Notolabrus celidotus. The sequence goes on along the minus strand of NC_048281.1, from coordinate 35,137,716 downwards.
AATCACATCACTTAATGGTAATGCACGCCAATGCAAGCAACAGGATCTCTCCCTGCAACACGGTGTAGTTCTGCACGTTAACAAGTCCCTGGATGAGTGACAGGTGGAACAAAAGAGCTGCAGACACGAGAGCCTCTTCTGACTGTGTGCAGCAGAGGAATTTAGACTGAATCAGGAGGTTTATCTGTTTCCTTTTTGATACTGTTACAGGTACAGACTCTGGTTATACACACCCTTACTTATGGAGGCTCTGCTGCTTAACTGACTCTCATAATGGGAGCATAAATTAGAAGTGCCTTTAACCAAAGTTAAGAGTGTCCTGGGTTAATACAGTCGATCAGATCTCTGCCTTTCCTTTGCAGCATCATTAAACAAAGAGGTTTGTAGAAGCAGCAGCAGCAGCACACTGTCTTTAGAACCAAGGCTGGAAATAACAACAAAGCAGAAACCAAACTGTGATACAACAGGACAAGGGGAAAGCGAGAGATGCTGGACTCTGATCTGGTGGCAGCTCAGACGCTCTCTGCTCAGCTGAGGCAGGTAAGACACTTTTCAACCTGACTGTGGGGACCTCACGTTACCTGATCTGCTGCTGTCATAAGGTTATTTTTTGGAAGCAGCAGAGTGGAGGGCATGACGTGCAGCTAAGTGGGAGTGGAACCTGCGACAGCTGCAATGAGAGCGATGGCTTCTCCATGGGGTGCATGCTCTAACCGCTGAGCTAAACCAGCGCCAGTGTTGTGCAAGTTTTTCAGTAGAGCCTCCGATACTTCACTCTCCATCCTTTAATCACCGACATTCACTCAACTACATGAGTAACTGTGTTCTACTGTAGAATTATAGACAGGTATTAAGTGTAAAAGACAAGAAAATCTGCAGCTGTGAAAACTTAGAAACACACATCTACCTCTACGACCTGTCAGCTGATTATTTGGCTAAAGCTACACCTCTCTAAAACCAGAGCAGCCCGTTGGGGTCTGTCCTGATTCGTTCATAAACTCCTTCAAATGTTCAAACAGGTACGCTAACTACATCTGGATTATTAGACGCATAAGCCATGCAGAATGACTGTTGAATACCTGACTTCAGCTACAGTAAACGAAGCACTCAGTAACTCTTGATACTTCTTGGATGCTGCTGGAGTGTGAGTGGTCGTTCTCTGCCTCCAGAGTGAACAACGTTTCCGTACATGAGCTGCAAACTGAATGTTTCAGTCACTGTTCAACAAAAGATGAGTTTTAGCTCGTTCAAGCACAACACTGACCAGCGCCGCCATGCTGCCGGACTGAGGATCAAGCCGCTGCAGACACAAATACAGCACCGTAAGATTTTATCATCTTAAAATATCTTCATGGATTGGCACCATGTTAGCTGATCTTCTAAATGTTCATGAAAAATATATTTAAAAAATAAAGCAAAGTAAAAACAGAATACAATCTTAAAATGCTGAGAGGTAATCTGTAAAAATCACTGGAATAAAATGATAAGATCTAATTAATAAAGAAATAAAAAATTAAATAATCCACAATAAATTGAATATATTATTATTAACATTCATGGAAATAATTAAGAATCTAATATATTATACACAATTAATTATAAATCATCAATTATCATAAATAATAATCATTAAATAAAAACAAATTAAAATAATAAATATGATGTTCCTATAATAATTGAAATAAACCACAATAACTTAAATAAATTATAATTAATAATTGAATGAATAATTAAGAATGTATTATAAGATAAATAATTAATTTTGATTAATTTTAAACTGATTATTATAAATGAAAAAATATTAAATAAACACAAATTTAAAATAAAATTATTAAATAATAAATATTATGTTTCTATAATAATTGAAATAAACCACAATAACTTAAATAAATTATAATCAATGATTGAATGAATAATTAAGAAAGTAATATAAAATAAATAATACATTTTGAATCATTTTAAACTGATTATAATGATAATTATTCAATAAATACAAATTTAAAATAAAATGATTAAATAATAAATATTATGTTTCTATAATAATTTAAATAATCCACAATAAATTAAATAAGTTATTATAAATAATCATATAAATAATTAAGAACGTTATATATTATACCTAATTAATTATGAATCATTAGAAATTAATTGTTAGAAATGATAATTATTAAATAAATTCAAATTAAAAATATTGATTGAATGATAAATATTATGTATCTATAATAATTGAAGGTAAGACAGTATATATACATTTTTTGTTGTTTGATAGAATAGGACTCATTTATAAGTGAGACTTAATGGTTTTGATTTTTCTTGTAAAAATGTTCATATTCTGCACAGATTCTAAAAATGCAGTATATCAGAGTCCAATAGGGAGAGTTTTTGGCTTCACTTTTGTACACTGGGAGGAGGTGGAGGCATGTCGTCCATCTTTATAAACAGTCGACGCTCATAAACGCAGTATAATCTCTGTGTTTCATTAAAGGCTTTACATTGGTGAGTAAAACTGCCCACAGGCATCCATTTAATGTCTCTTAGTGGTAACCGGGCAAGCAGGGATGTGTAATGTCATTTTTATAATAGCTAGGATGCCATAAGCTAAACCGAGGCGCACAGTTTCCCACAGTTAATTTCACCATTCATGTCGACAACACTCCAATAAGCGTCAAAGCAACGTGAGGTTTGAACATGCATCACCCTGAAACCATGAGGCGTGTGAGTCATCACAGTCTTTGATTCAACCTGTCTCCATGTTTACATCGCAGCTCCTTTATGTCTGTGCTGTGGTTTCGGAGATGTTGCATACAGAACACACACCCTTAATTAATCACAGATAAGTGTGTGTGTGTGTGTGGCAGTGAATGCAAGGACAACCAGCTCATAAACGCTGCAGAGAGAGCGATCACAGAGAGAGAGAGAGACATACATCGCCCCATGTAGAGAGATGTGAAGTCAATGATGTGTCGTGTAATAATGGAGGCATATTTCTGCCTCATTTGTGTTGCTGAAACTCCCAGGAACTCCCAGCTTCTACGCTTAATGCATCCGATCTGTACATCGCCACACAGCAAAGACACTGCACAGCAACAAGAGCGCTCATTCATCCTCTAATGTATGAGTGTGTGCAGCTCTCTTTGCACCAGGGAGGATACAGAGCCAGGAGAAGGGAGCTCAGGAGGGCAGAGAAATATGATTCTCTGACAAAACATGTTAACAGAAAGTAAAATTGCCGCCTCAGAGAAGCTGTGAAACATGCTCCGTTAGAGGCAGAGAACATTGGATCGGGGAGCTCAAGGCCTTCGATGCAGAGCGGCCTTATGACTGTGTAGGTGGCGGGGCCGAGCAGTGCGGCGTTGGACAGCAGGGGAGGGATTTATTAACAGAAAGAAGTTGTATATCTTCAATTACCAGGACTTCTGCACTGACAGCTCTTCCTCTGGCTCTTAGCCGAAAGGTCCTCTGAGTTCATTTCACCTGCCTCTGTCACCTAGCCCTCCACCTCCACACAGCTCTAATAATCCTCACCATGGGGGGGCGGGGGGCGCCGCCACAGACTGGGTGAGCCACAGGATAAGGGGGCAGTTATTTGGTGTCTCACACTGTCAGCTGGTGATTTGTTGGAGCAGAGCTGGAGAGAGGGTAATGGCCACACAGGAGGATCTGTGGAGGTTTGGGGATGCAGATGCCGTGGAGAGGTTTCCTGTGATAACACGGGAACCAGAGCAGCTCCGGAGGATGATTTGGGTTCTACAAATTCATGGTTTTTGAGACGATACGAAACATTACACTTGGACTCTGGTGCTGCACACATTTTGCTGCCTCCACGTACATTCTGAATCATTCTCTGCAACCTACTCTCACTGCAACTCGCCAAATTGTCTCCAAAATATACTGCAAGCAATTTTAATGATATTCACTATTTTGAGGTGTATGTACTGTAGCTTATGCAACAGCAGTTTGTTTCAGTCAGAACACCTGCAGGAAGTAGTGATGGAACAAATACCATGCATCAGAAATCTACCTTGATATCTTATCTGGGCTCAAGTCATGATGTCTGATACCTAACCAAGCAGGATTTGAACCGAAAACAAACAATACAAAGGTTGCCAAATGGAAATACAGTTGTGCTTGGTGTTAGAGGCTCAGCTTTTTAAAATGCATCCCGGGTTACCAGACCAGCAGGCAGTGGCTTCCCTGGGAGCGCTTTGCAAAATCCCCCGCGAGGGTAAAACAAGGCTTTTAGAGTAGAAAGGAGGAGGCTGAGGTGGAGGAGGCTGAGGTGGAGGAGGCAAAGCTTTGCCAGCAGCAGCAGCAGCAGCAGAGCGTGAGCAACATTGGTGTAACAGGGATCAATGAGAGGAACAAGGTGTTTAAGTAGACGCCTTGTGTTGAGAATGTGATGTGATTGGTTTGTGAGTGATTGGAAACAGTAAATCAATCAGCAGCCTGTCAGCATGAAGGAACACAAAGCTTCATTTAATGATAAGTACAAGAAGATGATGCTGAAAGATTCTCTGCATCTCTACATCACCATGCTCCAAAACAACTTTGGATCTGACATTATTCTCCAGCAAAAACAGACAAGTTAGCATCATGTGCAGCCCATAAAAGGACAGTAGTGTCATGAAATGCATCATGGGTAATTTACTTTTGTGCTTTCATGAGCCTTCAAGAGACAGTGTGACATGGAGTGGACAGGAAAGGGTTCTAGCTGCTGGTAGGAAGTCCTGATACGCCAAAAAGTCAAATAAGGAAGTGGTGATACTGCGTGTCTGAGTGAACCAGCTGACTTAAAGCACTGATCTATACTATAAAGGTTTGCATTTCTGTCAAGTAACAGACTCTAAAATGTCATGCAATACTTTCAAATTCATGCTGACTTAAGAAATAAATAAGAATGACTCATCCATGTGAATTATTCCAAATCTTAGATTTTGGGGATATTTTACAAACTGCTGTGAGACTTTTTAATCATCGAGAACGCAGGAACTTTACTTCAGTCAGGATCACTCTCGTCGAATAATTAATGAATGAAGTTATATTTGGCAGAATGGCTCTGATCTTGGAGTCCCCTGCCCTTCTATGTGCCTATGTGGAATGCCTGAGGCGGGGAGAGCAACAGCAAAGATCCTCATGGTACAGAACAGAGCAAGCATCACTCTTTCATGTGCCCACATGGAATGCTGAAGCCTAAGGACAGCACACCTCTCCTCACCTCCATGTGCATATATGAAAAGCCAAGGCAGGGAGAGCAGCAGCAAAGACACACAGGGTACAGAAGAGAGCGGGCATCATCCTTTCATGTGCCTATGTGGAATGCCAAAATGAGGCAGGGAGTGCACCCCTCCAATCTCTTTCGTGTGCATGCATGAAAAGCCATGGCAGGGAGAGCAGCAGCAAAGGCACCCAGGGTATGGAACAGAGGGGGCATCATCCTTCCATGTGCCTACGTGGAATGCTGAAGCCTAAGGTGGGGAGAGCACACCTCTCCTCACCTCCTTGTGCATATATGAAAAGCCAAGGCAGGGAGAGCAGCAGCAAAGACACACAGGGTACAGAAGAGAGCCGGCATCATCCTTTCATGTGCCTATGTGGAATGCCAAAATGAGGCAGGGAGTGCACCCCTCCAATCTCTTTCGTGTGCATGCATGAAAAGCCATGGCAGGGAGAGCAGCAGCAAAGGCACCCAGGGTATGGAACAGAGGGGGCATCACTCTTTCATGTGCCCACGTGGAATGCTGAAGCCTAAGGTGGGGTGAGCACACCTCTCCTCACCTCCATGTGCATAGATGAAAAGCCAAGGCAGGGAGAGCAGCAGCAAAGACACACAGGGTACAGAAGAGAGCCGGCATCATCCTTTCATGTGCCTATGTGGAATGCCAAAATGAGGCAGGGAGTGCACCCATCCAATCTCTTTCGTGTGCATGCATGAAAAGCCATGGCAGGGAGAGCAGCAGCAAAGGCACCCAGGGTATGGAACAGAGGGGGCATCACCCTTCCATGTGCCTACGTGGAATGCCAAAGCCTGAGGTGGGGAGAGCACATATCCCCTCTCTTCCACGTGCATAGAAGAAAAGCCAAGGCAGGGAGTGCACCCCTCCAATCTCTTTTGTGTGCATACATGAAAAGCCAAGGCAGGGAGAGCAGCAGCAAATACTTTTAGGGGTACAGAACAGAGTATGCATCTCCCTTCAATGTGCCTACATGAAATGTGAAAGCCTTAGGCGGGGAGAGCACATATCCCCTCTCTTCCACGTGCATAGAAGAAAAGCCAAGGCAGGGAGTGCACCCCTCCAATCTCTTTTGTGTGCATACATGAAAAGCCAAGGCAGGGAGAGCAGCAGCAAATACTTTTAGGGGTACAGAGCAGAGTATGCATCTCCCTTCAATGTGCCTACATGAAATGTGAAAGCCTTAGGCGGGGAGAGCACATATCCCCTCTCTTCCACGTGCATAGAAGAAAAGCCAAGGCAGGGAGTGCACCCCTCCAATCTCTTTTGTGTGCATACATGAAAAGCCAAGGCAGGGAGAGCAGCAGCAAATACTTTTAGGGGTACAGAACAGAGTATGCATCTCCCTTCAATGTGCCTACATGAAATGTGAAAGCCTTAGGCGGGGAGAGCACATATCCCCTCTCTTCCACGTGCATAGAAGAAAAGCCAAGGCAGGGAGAGCAGCAGCAAAGAGACCCCGGTCACAGAACATAGCTCTGAGTACACATGGCTTAATCTGAAGTGTATATCGTTACTTCTTCCTCCAAAAGGAAGGGAATGTGAGGCTGTGGAAAGATCACATTCAGAGAGGTTTATTTATGATTCACATCAAATTAAAATACAGGGCTGGTGGAGATTTTAGAGGTTACAGTCACCCCAACACTAAACACCCTCTTGTCCACTTATGGTCACTTCTGGCTCCAGGAGACAAGATGATGGACGGCCAAACTGCCACAGTGGAGTGTACAGATAGGAGCTGGTTTCCATCTGTGCAGGTAGCAGGTGTTCTCAACAAGTTCTGCAACTTTTCAAAACTAAAAAAATCCAACAACTCTGGACGCTTCACGGAGCAAAAGCCAAGTGAGCTGTGAGTTAAAAACTGAAAAAGGCTGAATCTCACCTCTTCACAAGCTTTCTTCTTTATTATTCACACACACACACACACACACACACACACTTCAGTCACTTTGCATGTGAACAGCCAGCTGCAGCTCGATGAATGATCCAAGGAGAGATTGTTTAAATGTGTGCAACTTCATCCCTTTTCATACGAGTCATTGAATCAAGGTACCAAAGTATGGAAGCCCTAAAAGGACATGATTCAATACATTTATTTCCTCTGCTTTCTCCAGATCTCAACCCTTTTTCTCGTTATTTCAAGATAACAAGCTTTGTTTTCCCGAGATAATGAGAAAATAAGTTGTTATTTAATCATGTTCTTTTAGGGCTTTTGTACCAAAGACAGGAACACAACTCAAGACCTCCTCCTCAGAGTGAAACCGTCCACATCGGCTTTGAAAGAAAAGTCACGTATTTGTAGATATCAATAGAAGTCAGTATGCCAGAGTTAAAGGTCAGAGATTCACCTGACAAGTCTATGCAGAAGTTTTTCTTGACTCATGATCCATACCGCTGACTCTCAGGTGAAAAATGCAGTCCATCATGAAAACAACACCTCAGGAGAGTTTCTCCAAAAGCAGAACGTGAGATGGAGATGAAGGTATGAGTCTGGACTTGAGGAAGCGGAGCCGCATTGAGAGTTTTTTGTTGTTTGGTAAAAGAGGTGATGATATCTCCAATTCATTTGTGGTATGTCAGGTACATCTGTGGGCGAGCAGTTTGGCCAAAGGGTATGTCCCATTCCTTTGCTATGTGTCAGACGTGTGAGCATGTGTGTGTGTGTGTGTGTGTGTGCGCCTGCATACTGTGGATTCCTGGTGTGCAGGTTGCATGTGTGAGCAAAGAGAAAGCACCTGGCTGAGAGGTGAGTCACAGACGCAGGTAATCGCTCTGACATTTAATTCTAATGAAGCACCGGGAAGATAATGGTACCTATTGGCATTAGCAGGCACACACACACACACACATCTGCAAGCGCAAAACAAGCACACACACATAAAAGGTGCTCCTCAACACTTACCACTGTAAAGCCTGTGCTTAAGACCCTGACTCATGCACATTAAGGCGGAGAATGCGGAGGAGGGAGAAGTGTATTGAGGCCTCAGATGAGATGACAGTCAAAAGGACACTTACACAGCCAAACAGTGCCAGTGCTAACAGGAGGTAGACACAGGGAGGGAGGGAGGAGGGGTGAGGGGAGAAGGATGGAGAGGGTAGAGAGGTGACTAATGCAGGAGATGCTTATTAGCTTACTCAAAGTCTGAGAGTTGCAGAGAAATGGAAAGTGAGTTCATGGTTTCTAGAATGGAGGATTTCACTTTGAGGAAAACGAGAATATTCGAGTGTTTCTGTCGTGCAGGAAGAAGAGACCAAGCTTCTGTGACGTCAGACTTTGATGCATAGAATTTGACATGTTTGTTGGATCTCTGGAGACAGGATTGATCAACATTTGGATGAAGTGTTTCCAACAGATTGAAGCAGCAGATAACTGAAGCTAATCATTTTGCCTGGTCTCAATCTAAAGTTCACTTTCTCAAGTGTTGAGTCTTCCTTGAAGAATAAATGTTAAGTTCAAATCACTCCAGTCCAGCAGAAGTTCAATCCAAGAAAAACTTTTCCTGCCAGGGATTTTGGGCCCCATGAAAAAATATCACATTGGGCCCCATATATGTCTTGTAATATACCATTTATAATAACATCATAATCAAAGTTACAACAGTCTTTAACAATGAACGCACAACAGAAAAGAGCAGCACTGAATCATGCAGAATGATGGATCTATAATGCTGTTCTGTATCAACAACACTAGATTTGATACTTTATTGTGTTCAAGTTTATTAATTACAATTATTAAGAGGTTAAAGCTGCTTGAACAAATTGCCCCTTGTGGGACTGCCCAAAATTCAGTCAGCATCAAAATCTCTGATTTGAAGGTATTATTTGAGTAACCTCTGTGACATTAAAACAGACTAAATCACTCAATGCTTCAACCTGCCCAGCATCCATACAGACTACAGGCTGGAGCTTATGTAGCTTAGCTATAGCTTTGTCTTTATAGGCTTTTGTAACAGTACAGATAGAGAGAGGAAAAAGAGATTCCCACAGACCCCCTTCAATAATGCTAATTGACATGCTACGTTGCTCACCTTCTTGTTCATGGGGTTGGGGGGAGCTGTGGGGAGACACCTGCTGACCTATCAGCTGCTGAGTCTGGTAGGGAGGGCGGGGAAACCCATTTAGTATAGTTAGCTCAAACGTAGTTCATCTCATTGTGGACATCAAACTAGCAAACAGGTGGATTTTAACCACTCAGAGACTATACCAACCTTTCCTGGAGGAAAACCTGGGTGACTCTTTCTCTCCTCTCTCTCCTTTCTTTCCCTCCTTTTCTGGGACCCAGACTTTGGGCTGTACCATTTCATGCCGATACAGGGGGGGGTGATTAATATGAATTTGCCCAAATAGAGTAGAGATCTCTGATATACATTTTATGAAGACAACGGGGCCATTTTTTTAAATTACCTTATTCTAAATAAAGTATTAATTAGGATTTTTTTTAATTATTATTTTCGGGCCCCCTGTCAGTCATCGGCCCTTAGAATCATCCTAACCCCAATCAATGCATCTGAACAAAGTGAGTTGATCCTCTGCCTCAGATCAACTCAAGAACACAGGCGTTACAGGGATTTATATAGGAAAGAGTAGTGAGAATGTGTGACACAGAAGGTCTCATAGACATGCCTTATCTTCATTTTACAACATTTTGATTGGACATCAGGACCAGAATTCTTCCTATGGAGAGAGCAACAAAGAGAGAGGCACATCATCCCACTCACTGGCAGATATAGGTACCGAATGTTGGTGAGAGTGAGTTGAAAACAACTGTGACCGAGTCATGAACCCTAATAGATAACAGCTGTGAGGGGATGTCCTTCCAAAACTGCTGACAGTGACTATCCAATGTACCTTTGGAGACGTGAGAAGGCACAACTGCTCTCTCAGCCTCAAACTGTAGCTGTGCGCAGGTGCATAGGGAGATTCTACATCCCTTTGACTTGCAATGGCCGTGTGGTCTCTCCAATGTTTATACAAGCCTGCAGATGTAATATGATACTCACACTACTGTGTGTGAGAGAAGAGTGAGGGGAGAACAAGAAGAGAGTATAAATGAGAAAAATACACTACACAACCTGCTCACTTGCAAAGGATGGCAGAGGCGTGTCCAGACTTTACTGACCCACCACCCACCCTGGTGCACATGCATACTAAAGCACAGCATGCATCTATCCTTTGTATGTCTACTAATCATGTCATATCACTAAGATGTCATCTTTACCTTTTAAAAGGAACACATCAGCGTGGCAGCGTTAATCTTCTAAGCTCTTCTCTCTGAGGACTCAAAATGAAGTCGTTCATCCAAAATATAAAGTACTTAAAAACTGCAAACATCTGCACACCGTCCTTATTATATATGCATTGAATGTCCACTTTAAGACAGTGTGCAGGAGTTTGCTTGCAGGTTTTGATGGACTGATTACAACACCTCTCTTATGAACAAGATGAAGAAGTATTTTTCCTGCAATCTGAAAATGTTCTACATTTAAGAGCAAAGAGAACTACTTTCAGCATGTTGCACAGTCCAAATAATTTATGCATTAGGTCCCATCTCAAAAAGAGAAAATGCCAATCTCAGTTTAGGATTTTAGGTTGGCTCTAGAGATGACTAATCAGATTTCCCTTCCCCAGATTCCCCCTGTAGAGATGGCAACCCAGAACCAGGTACTTTCAGAGGACCTTTCTCATCTCTATGAACTGACATTTTTCTTACGGGGTAAATCCAACAACAATCCTGTACCTCAGTAGTTAAGAACATGCAGATTAAATGGAAAAACTGCAGAAATATTTGAAGTAGTCACCATTATGTTACAAGCCTAGAATAATGGATGCATCCATGAGTTTGGATGTTGGTGGTTGCAGCCTTGGCTTTGGAGGAAGACGTGACCATGTTTGCAAAAAAGGAGTGAGGGGTTCATAAATGTTAATATTTTAAAGCTTTTGCAGTCATTGCTGGTTAATGAACAACATACCATCATGTTTAAACAGTATAGGAATCTATATAAAGCTGCTGCTGACTTGAGCTGTTTATTACATCAGACTTCCACCAGATCTGTGTCCGGTCCGTCTCCAATCTCTCTTGTCGTCAACACCCACCAGCTACGTTTTCAGCAGGACCGCCGGACAGCTGGAGTCATGTGACCGAGGTTTTCCCTGCAGTAATCCCTGAATCAAGGATTCTCCTCCTCCTCCTCTCCTCATCCATGTTGTCTTTCTGGTCCTCTGAAAACCTCTGACCTGTTGACTCCAGGCCTGGCTCCGCTCATCATGACTTTGGTTTGTTGTTGTAGTTAAGTGAAATACGATCTGGTGATAACACAGAGTGTTTTATTCTGAAAATTAACCGGATGTTTTCATTTTGTTTTGGTGAAACCTGACTTCCTGTCCCGCTCCATCTGCTCTGTTGAGATTGATGCGTCGTGCTCCGGCATCCGGCAACAATAGAAGTCTTGCGTATCTGATCCGGAGGCCTCAGACCTGCTGGATCAGAGACGCAGCCGGAACGCAACGGAGTGGATCCAGAGGAAGTTAACACATTGACTAGAATAGAAACCTATCAGATCTGGAGCTGTGATGGATCAGAGACATATACTAAGATGGCATGTACAGGATGACCTGAAATAACTGCCAGAAGTGAGTATACTTGGACAAGAGCGTAGAAACCTGCTGTGAGAGTATGCAATGCCAGTGCAAAAGAATAAGAAGAAGCTGTTAGTGGACACAGGCCCTAATTCATGAGCTTTCAGTTAAGCCACTTAATGCTGTTTTCCTCCTGAGGTTCTATTTGTGGTTGCTGAGTGGAGTTATTTAATTAATAGGACAACAAAAGGCGGCTGGGGAACGTAGCTTGTCCTCGTCTCAGGTGGAGAGCAGGCAGCTGTTAGAGACACAATCTGAGTCATTTAAAAGAACCAGACTCCTAATAACTACAGATACTGTGGAAATGCCAAAAACCATCATGCATGAGTCACAAAAAATACATCTATGTATGACTTATACCGGTAGAATATCACGCCCTTCATTATGCATCGCTTTAAGCCTTGATGTAAATGAAACAGAGGAGTTCTATATAAATTCAGTCGTCATGATTAGAGAAATGAGCAAGAGAGAGCGTCTGTTTTGACACCAGGCTGTAAACATGTCTGATTCTGCTGTAACATTTGAACATGGGGGCTTCTATGTGGACTGACTCACTTTAAGAGACAGTGGACACTCGAGGAACTGCGGTTTAGAGTCTGCTGCATGAGTCAGACGCAGAGCGGACGGTCTCAGAAGGTGACACATTTCAGATTGCATTTATTCGAAAGGTGATGTGTTCGAAGCCAGAAACTGAAGTGGGGTTTTTCTGTGTTAGCAGTGTATGTATTTCAGTGTACAAAAATAATACAGTCATGCATGAGTGTGTGTGCGTGCTTGTGTGTGCAGAGCTCATCAGCATGCTGAAGGTCATGTCTGATGTCACCGTGTTTCCCCTCAGTGAAAGGGCTGATGGCTGATTGTGGTTTGTCTGTGACTCACTGTGGTTTCCCTCTACCTCCATCAGATATCGCCTGTGTGTGTGTGTTTGTGTGTGTTTGTGTTTGTATATGAGAAAGAGAGACAGATACAGAAAGAATGACCAAAGGAGTTGAAGACTTCTTAGTGTTGCGCTGTGAGTCAGACGTGTCACGGACCGTCATAAATGTCAGGTTAAATGTTGGACTCTGGGTCACCCTGCGCACCACAAAGATCACCGCTCTCCCTCATGAAGCATTTCAGTGTTTTGGGATTTTTTTTTTCTTGCGCCCACACACCAAAAAGCACAAAAAGTACAAAAAGCCCTCATTTATTTAACCTCTGTCAGATTTTTCTGATGTTTTTGACACGCTGTAAAAACACCCATGTGGTTTTGGGAAATTCTGCCTTTGAATTTTTGCTCTTTTGTTCTTTCTCCCCACCAACATCCTCCAAGAACAGTCTCCATCTGCTGATTGTCAGCTTGTGCAAGGACAACAATGACTTTATGAGTGACTGTGATTGTGTATTAAAGGCGCGGTGTGTGTTAGAGAGAGAGGGAGCGAGAGAGAGGGAGCGAGAGAGAGAGAGAGAGAGAGAGAGACTGCAGGGTAACAGTGCCGTATGAGAGCCCTTGAAATTTCACTTGTTGCTCTGGAAACAGAGAGGACACATTCAGGTGAGAATCAGTGGAAAAGAAGCGAGCAAACACAAGGTTCTCTATCAATTTACAACATCTCTGCAAAAACTGAACCTGAGCAGGATGAAATATGTTATTAATCATCGTGACAAACGCCTTTTCCTCGACTGACAAGACCTTTCTTAACACCTTGTGGTCAAATGTCGTGGTGTTTCACTTCTTCTAGGCTCAGACAGTGTGTCAGAAGCTAAAGTCAAGCCAAATTTGCAGAGAAATAGTGATTCACCTGATTCTACTGAGTCTCAGTTTCACTGTAAACAGTTCCACAGAGGCTTCCCTCTGGCTTCCTTCAGCGGTATGAACCTGAAACAGAAACTGATGTTCTTGTGATGTTCTTGTAATTAACGGGTCTTCAGTTTGCTGAAATAACAACATCATGATGCAGATTAGTCCAAAGTCCAAAGTCAAGCTTTGTCAGGTCTGTCCTCAAGAGGAGAAGAAAACTACGTCTACAATGTTTGTTTGTTGAATGGAGTTCTATGAAAGAGGATTAGAGACACTGATGTTTTTTTTTAGCTCTGACCTTCTTCACGGAATGTTCCATTTGTTCTCAGAATTCTGACATCATCAAAGACAGAATTCTGACATCATCAAAGACAGATTCTGACATCATCAAAGACAGAATTCTGACATCATCAAAGACAGAATTCTGACATCATCAAAGACAGATTCTGACATCATCAAAGACAGAATTCTGACATCATCAAAGACAGATTCTGACATCATCAAAGACAGAATTCTGACATCATCAAAGACAGAATTCTGACATCATCAAAGACAGATTCTGACATCATAAAAGACAGAATTCTGACATCATCAAAGACAGAACTCTGACATCATCAAAGACAGAATTCTGAAATCATCAAAGACAGAACTCTGACATCATCAAAGACAGATTCTGACATCATCAAAGACAGAATTCTGACATCATCAAAGACAGATTCTGACATCATCAAAGACAGAATTCTGACATCATCACAGACAGAATTCTGACATCATCAAAGACAGATTCTGACATCATCAAAGACAGAATTCTGACATCATCAAAGACAGAACTCTGACATCATCAAAGACAGAATTCTGAAATCATCAAAGACAGAACTCTGACATCATCAAAGACAGAATTCTGAAATCATCAAAGACAGAATTCTGACATCATCAAAGACAGAATTCTGACATCATCAAAGACAGAATTCTGACATCATCAAAGACAGATTCTGACATCATCAAAGACAGAATTCTGACATCATCAAAGACAGAATTCTGACATCATCAAAGACAGAATTCTGACATCATCAAAGACAGAATTCTGACATCATCAAAGACAGAATTCTGACATCATCAAAGACAGATTCTGACATCATCAAAGACAGAATTCTGACATCATCAAAGACAGAATTCTGACATCATCAAAGACAGAATTCTGACATCAACAAACACAGAATTCTAGAATTATGTCTCTGATGTCAGAATTCTAGAACACCTGCTGTTGCTCTCCATACAGACTGTTTCTCCTGCTGACACCTGATTGGTGGATACTACTCAGACTACAGACAGAGACCAGAACCCTTCTCAGACTCAAACCCAGACCCTGAGATCCAGATTCAACATGTCTCTGAATCAGAATCTGTAATTACAGGTTAGTTGTAGCTGAAAGTAAAAAGCTTTGTCAGGTCTGTCCTCAAGAGGAGAAGAAAACTACGTCTACAATGTTTGTTTGTTGAATGGAGGTGGGATCCATCATTTCTGATGCTGCGTTCAGGGAAGTCAGGAAATCTAAACACTGATTGTCTTTAGTGACACAGCATCAAGCAGATTTGTGTCTCAATCAAGAACAGATTGTTAACTGCTCTTTGTGCAGATATCTGTTTATGGAGAGAAAGAAATCCTCCTCAGATTAACAACCATGGGAGCTGGGATTGTGTTCCTCCTGCTTTTGCTCTCCCTGCAGACACCAAACCCTGCTGATACCTAAAACAGATTCTACATTTTTAGTTTGTAAATAGAGATTAGAAAAAGAGTAACCTGATTTTTAAAGTTGTTGTCAGACTTTATAAAAATTTGGAACATCTTTTGGATATAAAAAAAGTTCCTGTATTCAGCAGCGAGCTCTCTGGGTGTTTTTAGAGGAAACTTAAGACTTACTTTTTTAATCTGGCTTTTAATTTGGAGTAATTTATTTTTAGCTGGACTGCATTATTATTATTATGTTTATTAGTTTTGTTTTTTTTTTATCATTTTTATTAGTTTTTAATTATTTTTAATTATTTGTTAGTTTTATTATTATTATTATTTTTATTTTTATTTATTTGTATTATTATTTTAATCATTATTATTGTAATCATTGTTTTAACATTTATTTATCTTATTTATAAAACATAATTATTTATTTCTTGTATTCACCTGATCTTGTTAACTCTACCTTATTTGTAACTTTTCTTTCCACTCTTATTTATTTTATTAATTTTACTGTGTTGATTTTCTTTGTTGTTTTCTATCTCTCTGTTATTCTGTGAAGCACTTTGGGCTGCATGTTTTTATGTATGAAAGGTGCTTTATAAATAAAGTTGAGTTGAGTTGAGTGTGCACTGCTTCTCTCTCTTTGATTGGATCACTTATATGTACAAATATAACTCAAAATGAAGGAGCATATTTCCGTTGCATGCTTTTCCTACTTTTTAAAGACTCAAAAGTTGATTTTAAAGGTGACATATCATGCAAAATGGACTTTTTAACAGTTCTCTACCTGAAATCTGTGTCCCTGTCTACAAACCCCCTGATAATGAAAAGAATCCATTCTGCCCCTGTTCTGATTTCTCCACCTTTCTGTAAATGTGTGCTGAAACCAGCCGTTTCAGTTTTCAGTGTTTTTCATACGTCACAACGCCATCCGGTCTGTAACAGGAAGTCAGAGCTCTGAGCTTGTTCAGCCCATAGACTGTATAAAATACAACTCAACCCCTCCTCCATTTTTCATTACCTGCACACGTGTGCTAACAAGGAGCTTAGGAGGGAGGCATGCTAGTTGTAGGCTGTCTTAATAAACACAGAGGTCGGTTTGACTCCCCACGTCTGCAGATTTGAAGATCTAGTGGATGATTTTTATTTTTCATGGAAAAGTGCTAGCGCTAGTTAGCATAGCTACATAGCTACATGTTGGTAGCTGTGTACCAAGACACACGTCGACATACTGACAAATCAAACAACAAGAAACACTAAATCTGTGACCAATGGTTCAGAAAGGTCCTGCTGCAGGCGCCTCTCCGTCAGGATCAGATTCTGGACCAGATTCAGAGGGTTGAAGTAACGCGGGTCTGTGAGCAGCCGTGTATATTCAGCCAACATGTAAACATTAGATCAACATGCTGGACAGCTGAGGCCACACCCACTTCCTGAGGGGGCGTGGTCAGAGAGAAAACAGACTGTTCTGAGCGGGGGTGAAGAGGAGGGTTTTTCAGGCATGCCTGAAGTGTTTTTTTGAGCATAAACTTTAAAGACATGTTTTGGGGACCTCTTAGACCAATATATGTTGATGAAAAAAGCGTGATATGTCACCTTTAAATTAGGTTGTGAAAGCCAGACGTGCCCTTGCTTGGATTCAAAGAAAGCACATCAATGCAGTGAGTTATTTTACTTTTCTTTAACTTCAAAAAGAGAATCTTTTCAGCTGAGTTTTGTAGTCAGTTAAAGTTATTTCATACATTTCTATCCTGTTACAGAGTCCTGACTTCCTGCAGCGCTCCATGTTGTTAGAAAGCCGTTCGCAAACTCTGCTGTCGTGTTTTTACAGGATGCAACAGGTCCTGATCCTCATCTCTGTCGGGCGACGCCGTATATTACTCAGTAACATTTCTTTCTGCACATCATTCTGTCGATCCTTTCACTGCACGAGAAAGCTCGGCCTCATTCCTTTCATTCCTTTAATAGTGGTTTGCCCTTACTGCTGCACAACGCTCCTGCACAACTTTTATTTTCATCATAATTTTCTATGGCAGTGTAGCATTAGTGGCCTCTACTGTCAATACATCTTTTCTTTATTTGGGGATTGGAGGGGGGCTTTCTTTTGGATTTTGTCCTCCTCCCTCTCACTAAATACATCCTTGTATCTCCATTAAACATGATGCTTTTCATTGAATTCAGAAGCGACAGTCCTTTTCAGCAGGTTGTCACGCCCTCGTCATTGTGCCGCTATTTAACGATGCAGGAAAAAAAACTTGAAAACTGACAGTCACTTCTCAGGCGTGGACCTTTTTTAAACAATGTTTCAATTTTACTTTCAAATGAATATGTTTTTCTTTTTTTCTGTTTTTTTTTTTTTTTGTTCCCGCAGCTCGTGTTTGAGTGGTGGAGGTGAAACCCATTATAAGATGTGTCGGCGGAAAGAGGAGAGAGAATGAGTGAGAGGGGGTGAGAGTGGCTCTGTGGCGTTCGATGAGTGGGCTGCCGTGCATTCTTTTCGCCTTATTCACCAAGCGAGTGTGGGCGGCTAATTCGTGTTTGCATTCAGCAGGTTTACCTAAGGGGGGAAATGTTTTATTTTATGCTGTCTTTGAAATCGATGACTAATTGTGCTCCTTTTTTTTTTCTTCCTCTCCCTCGATCCATCTCTCTCGGCTCACTTTGTCTCAGTTCTTCCCCTTCTCCTGCCTCCCAACGCCGTCCCCTCCTGCACATTTAGGAGGTCTTGACTCTCTGGTCTTACTCTTGCAAAGGCAGGATATGGATTTAAGCTGCTGCAACATACATTGTACAAAAAGATGTGATATAGTCTTCAGAAAAGAGGGTGAATTAATCTCTTACAGAGGAACACAAAGAGCACAGGAGAGCAATACAGACACGGCCTTGGGAACCGAGAGGAACAGAATACACTGACATCTTAAGAAATGGAGGGAGAGTGAGATTGAGAGGCAATAAGACAGTTGAGAAAAAAAAAAAACCGAGCGAGAGAAAGAAGTGCATTCTCCAGACATGAGTCACTTCTGAGTGAAAGCTTTGTAATTTAAGCCACACACAGCGAAGGAGAAAGAGAGAGCGAGAGAGGGAAAGATGGAGGGATAGAGAGGGAGAGAAAGCAGACAGATGTAGACTTTATCCATCATGAAAATCACCAGCTTTAACCAGAGCACAGCAGGGGGCTTCAATTAAGTCTGTGGGTGTACCTGATGTGGTAATACACCTATTGAAGCTGATTCAAACCTGCAGTAATTACACACAGAGGAGCAGAAAACGCGGCCAAGGAAAACTGAGCACTGTGCTTTATGTCGGAAACAACGGGGATGCTACAACGCTTTACTTCCAGCTGGAAACACAAACCTCAACAAATCCTCTGTATTCATGTCTTAGTGTTAGTTTCCTGTTTGAAAACACTTTGTCTACATAAACTCTACCATCTCTTTCCTATCTCTGTTGCAACTTCTTCATTAAAATACAGAACCTGCAGGATCAGGTGTTGGTATCAGAGGTTTCCAAGTCTCTGTTTCAGCACGAGCAGCATCGTCCTCAAGTGTTTCAGCTGGTTTTTGTTGTATGCAGACATCCAGCAATGATTTAACTTCAACTACTCTCTCATACAGACATCTCATTGCAAGCACAACTCATAATCTGCTCTCAGAAGACATTTCTCAAACTGCCATATTCCAACAGATCCGTCTGCAATCCGCCACGGCACCAGATCTGATAGGTTTCTATTCTAGTTAATGTGTTAACTTCCACTGGATCCACTCCGTTGCGTTCCGGCTGCGTCTCTGATCCGGCAGGTCTGAGTCCTCCGGATCAGATACACAAGACTTCTATTTGTGCCGGATGCCGGAGCACGACGCATCAATCTCAACAGAGCAGATGGAGCGGGACAGGAAGTCAGGTTTCACCAAAACAAAATGAAAACATCCGGTTAATTTTCAGAATAAAACACTCTGTGTTATCACCAGATCGTATTTCACTTAACTACAACAACAAACCAAAGTCATGATGAGCGGAGCCAGGCCTGGAGTCAACAGGTCAGAGGTTTTCAAAGGACCAGAAAGACAACATGGATGAGGAGAGGAGGAGGAGGAGGAGGAGGAGGAGGGAAAACCTTGGTCACATGACTCCAGCTGACCGGAGGTCCTGCTCTGGCGAACCGCATGGGGATCAGGGACAGACTGGACATGGATCTTGTGGAAGTCTGATGTTACTTGTAAAATTTGCTTGTGATATCCTGATATGAGACTCATTTCTGGACTTGTTGCATGACTGTAAGTCTAATGAGAAGGTTTAGACCAGAAATAAGACAGAGTTCAAGTAGGAAGGCTCTTTCATGTTCGTCCTTCACAACTCTGTATTTCTCTCTCACCCCGTCCATCTACACTTGCTTTTCTAATCACCTCATCCACTCTTCCAAGTATTCACCAATTAGGCTTGACACAACCTCTGATGAGCGGAGCCAGGCCTGGAGTCAACAGGTCAGAGGTTTTCAGAGGACCAGAAAGACAACATGGATGAGGAGAGGAGGAGGAGGAGGAAAACCTCGGTCACATGACTCCAGCTTTTCTGGAGGTCCTGCTCCGTGCTGCGTTCTGAAAACAGAACTGGTGAGTGTTGATGGACTAGAGAGTATGGAGACGGACTGCAGATGATCAGAGATGGATCGGACACGGATCTGGTGGAAGTCTGGTATTGGAGGTTCGTGGATATCAGGAATACATGCACTTTAAAGACACTGTGGGTGTCAGAGCATCCATCTGACATTATGCAGATCAGTGGTTGTGTCACATGCATCTTACAGGTGGAATAAGGCTCTACATGCATGGAGAGTTCACTCTGTGCAGCACTTTTCAGATCAGACCAACTTATTAATCAATTAATCATGGAATTTCATTCTAAGTAGTATCATCCAATCATGTTGCAGTCGTGTAGCTTCATGTAGGAAAACGAATAGAGCAAAAGTGGAGGAGCCCATCGGCTGAATACAATCCTGGAGTCCAGATATTAGATACATATCAATCTCAAAACAGGTAACTGAACACTAGTGGAAACTACATCTCCTCACTCGACCTCCTCTCCTGCTGCTATCAGAGGTCTATGTTCCTTACATCCCAGCTGCTGAAAATATGATTGAAAAAAAGTCATAATTATTCCTTTTCTCTTTGAGCTCAGGAGGTGAAGTCTGATAAAAAGTTGGGGGATAATCACAGTTTTTATTCCCCTGACAGCTGCGACAACCTGCCCTAAACGTCAGAGTTATTCAGTGATTTGATTGGACGTGAAGTCAACTCGATTTGCAAACCAGACTCTTAAAAAAAAAGTAAAGTCTGCAGCCTCCCCAGCAGCCGGCTCGCCTCCAGTCATTAAATATTGTTCCCTGAGTTTCAGAAACAAGTGACGGAGACTTTAGTTTGCATTGAGTTCTCTTAAACCTGCCCTGTAATTACAGTAATGAGGATCTGTCAGAGAGTGGATAGATTACATAAATGTTTGAAGCTTTTCACAGTAATTGGTTTTACTGAACAATAATGTATTTGAGGTGTCGCTGTGCTGCTCAGCTCTGACAAACAGACCCACAGCATGGTGTCAGCTGCAGGAACATTTGTTAGAACATTTGTTTCCAAAGAATTCACCACTTCATGAGTTTTCACTTTTTGGTAAAATAACATTTGGAGTTAAGAAAGCAGAGTGAAGTGGAACAAAGTCAAACTGCACCAGATCTCTGTTTTTACAGGGAGAAACAGAGGACATGCACAATCCTGTTGTTGTTCTGTTACCCTTCATTGATTTTAAATCATTGCAGATTGATGCAACTGTCTGTCTGTTTGAGTTAGTGTGTACGCTCCTTCTCCCCACTCTCTTTTCATGCAGGAAGAGAAAGAGAGATTCATCTGTAAAGAGGTGTAAGAAAGAGAATAAAGAATGCTGGTTAGGCTGCACGCTCTATTTCCCCCCTTCTCCTCCACTTCCATGAGGGAAAGGAGGAGGAAAAGAGAGAGGAAGAGATGCAAGAAAGAGGTCAAGGAAGGCAGAACCAGGGCAGGAAGGCTGTTTGGGTTCAAGCTCCTGTCTGCAGGGTTAGGCTGCACGCTCTACCTCCCCTACTCCCCCACTTTCATGTTCGAAAAGAGAGAGAATGGAAAGAAAAGTCTGCAGAGAGGAGACGTCTGTTTGTGTACGCTCCATCTTCCCCACTCCTCTGTTTTCATGCAGAAAGAGAGAAAAGAAGTAGAAAATAATCTGTAGAGAAGATAGGAAAGACGGGTAAGGCTGCACGCTCTACCTCCCCCTACTCCTCCACTTCCATGAGGGAAAGGAGGAGGAAAAGACAGAGGAAGAGATGCAAGAAAGAGGTCAAGGAAGGCAGAACCAGGGCAGGAAGGCTGTTTGGGTTCGAGCTCCTGTCTGCAGGGTTAGGCTGCACGCTCTACCTCCCCTGTTTTCATGAAAGAAGAGCGAGAAAACAGAAAGAAGTTTGTAGAGAGCTGTCAGAAAGAGGACAGGGAGAGACATCTGATTGGGTTGAGCTCACCCTTACTGGGTTAGGGTGTACGCTTCATCTTCCTACTCTCCTGTTTTCATGCAGGAAGAGAGAGGAGAAGGAGAAAATAATCTGTAGAGAGATTTCAGAAAGAGCATAGGGAAGACGAGTTAGGCTGCACGCTCTATCTCCGCCTACTCCTCCACTACCATGAGGGAGAGAAAGAGGAAAAGAGGTCAGGGGTTGGCAGAACCAAGGCAAGAGGTTTGTTTGGACCCAAGCTCACCCCATCAGGTTAGACTGCACGCTCTACCTCCCCTTACTCCCCCACTTTCATGTTCGAAAAGAGAGAGAATGGAAAGAAAAGTCTGCAGAGAGGAGACGTCTGTTTGTGTACGCTCCATCTTCCCCACTCCTCTGTTTTCATGCAGAAAGAGAGAAAAGAAGTAGAAAATAATCTGTAGAGAAGATAGGAAAGACGGGTAAGGCTGCACGCTCTACCTCCCCCTACTCCTCCACTTCCATGAGGGAATGGAGGAGGAAAAAGAAAGGAAGAGATGCAAGAAAGAGGTCAGGGAAGGCAGAACCAGGCAGGAAGGCTGTTTGGGTTCAAGCTCCTGTCTGCAGGGTTAGGCTGCATGCTCTACCTCCCCTACTCCCCTGTTTTCATGAAAGAAGAGCAAAAGAACAGAAAGAAGTTTGTAGAGAGCTGTCAGAAAGAGGACAATCCCTCCCACTCCTCTGTTTTCATGCAGGAAGAAAAAAAAGAAAGATTAATGGGTTTAGAGATGTAATACAGAGGATAGGGAAGGCGGGTAAGGCTGCATGCTCTACCTCTCCCAGTCCTCCGTTTTAATGTGGGAAAGAAGGAGGAATAGAGAGAGGAAGAGATGTAAGAAAGAGGTCAGGGAAGGCCGAACTGAGGCAAGAAGCCTGTCAGGACTCAAGCTAACCCCCTCAAGTAGGCTGCACGCTCTACCTCCCCTTACTTCCCTTTTTTAATGAAGGAAGAGAGGAGAAAAGAGAGAGAGAGCTGCTCCCTTGCTGACTCCTGTCACAGTAGGAGAAACTCTTGTTGATGCTAACCTCATTCCACCTGACTTAATGTCCCTTCACAGCTCCATAGAGGACAGGAGGCAGCAGATCATGGTGATATTCTCTCTGCGTTCTGCATTTAGATGATGAATGCGCCGGGTGCCAGGAGTTTGACGGACAGGACTGAGTGCATAACGATTGGAAGAACCTCTCTGTGAACACGAGGGCGCCCTTTAGTGACAAACACATGCTTCTCTGTTTGTCAGCCGGGTTTAGAGGAAGAGCTGTCTGTCGTTTGGACTCAAAGGGTCCTCGCTGAAGTCTGCCGTTTAGATTTCCTCTTATATACATCTGCCCTGACAGGCGGCTGGTCATACCATCGACCTGCTGCCTGTGAACGCAGCGCTGCCAACACGTCCTCAGTGATCATCATCACACACGGCGGTGACTCACTACATGTGTCTCTGTTTTTGTTCCTCCTTCTGACCACTTTTTATAAGACGCCAGCTGTCAAGTGGACAGGCAGAATGAGGACTCGGTGTGTGTGTGTGTGTGTGTGTGTGTGTGTGTGTGTAGTTTGGACGCGATGATCAGCCTGATCACGGTGAATTAAATAGTAGCGTGAGGAGGCGGGGCTCATGCCAGGTCATGGTAAATACCTTATGAGTCACGTAGAGGTGGCCATGTGGATCAGCCACATGCAAGGTTTCAGAATCCTGCAGCTGTGGATACAAAGCATCAAAATCCCAGATAAATAGTCCTTCATATCGGAGGTAGAAAATGAGAATTTGAGAAAATGAAGCAAAGTAAACGCTCCAGAACTCAGGGAACTGTCTGATAAAGGTTCAGTTTTATCTGCAGGGATGAATCAGATGATTTATTGACTTTGTTGGATATGAATACAGAAAGAACTTCAGATATAAATCCTAAAAATGAAAGGTACACGTGAAAAGCAGCTTTATATTTCATCTTTAGCGAGGCTGCATGTTTCTGATCAATGATTGTAAACTCAGTGAGATGAAAAGCAGTCAGAGGAAGGTCATGAAGGCTTTGATGACATTTTGCATGAATGAAAAAAATATCAGGCATGTTTAGGATAACATAAAAACCCCTGACAGTCTGATAGAGTGCAACGCTTCGAATATCAGTGTTGTTGCATGTTCCGACCACAGGTGGCAGCACTGAGCGCACTGCTCCTGAGCACATCTCTCTTTTCTGTGAGTGAGGAAGCCATCAGGAACCATCTTTGATTTATATGTTTGTTTCATGGTGAGCTCACGTAAAATGGGACAGCCAATCTGATCTTATATAGTGTCATATTTTATATTTGTGCATTTAAACTCATCACCCCACCTCTGACAGGACTCTGGGAAGAATGGCGATGGCTCTACAGGTCTAGCTACAGATCCAGATGTTTGTGAGTTGCCTTAGTTTGGAGTCAGACGGCTTGATAAGTAACATCGGACTTCTGCCAGATCTGTGTCCGGTCTCGTCCATCAACACCCGATGGTTACGTTTTCAGAACACAGCATGGAGAAGGACCACCAGACAGCTGGAGTCATGTGACCGAGTTTTTCCTCCTCCTCCTCCTCTCCTCATCCATGTGGTCTTTCTGGTCCTCTGAAAACCTCTGACCTGTTGACTCCAGGCCTGGCTCCGCTCATCATGACTTTGGTTTGTTGTTGTAGTTAAGTGAAATACGATCTGGTGATAACACAGAGTGTTTTATTCTGAAAATTAACCGGATGTTTTCATTTTGTTTTGGTGAAACCTGACTTCCTGTCCCGCTCCATCTGCTCTGTTGAGATTGATGCGTCGTGCTCTGGCATCCGGCACAAATAGAAGTCTTGTGTATCTGATCCGGAGGACTCCAACCTGCCGGATCAGAGACGCAGCCGGAATGCAACGGAGTGGATCCAGTGGAAGTTAACACATTGACTAGAATAGAAACCTATCAGATCTGGCGCTGTGTCGGATCGGAGACGGACCGCACACGGATCTGTCCTCTCATACATGAATCCTCACTTCTGGTGATAAAAACCAAGATGGCGATGGACAAAATGCCAATCTAGAGGCTTAAACCAATGGATGGCACCAAAGTATGTTACCTCAACTTCATTTATTCAACAGTTTTAAAGTGAAAAACTAAAACGTATATAAAGAAACATCAAATAATGGCAAGACAACTTGAGGAAAATCTTGCAAAATAAACAAGATGTAATCTCTCCTTTAGACTGAAGTGGAGCGACACCTGTGAGCTGGTTCAGGCAGAAAACTGGAGCTGCACTAATTCCCCATTGCCGTGCATCATCCTCACAATCACCTGACCTGGTGATAACACAGAGTATTTTATT
Source organism: Notolabrus celidotus (assembly GCF_009762535.1). Lineage (NCBI taxonomy): Eukaryota > Metazoa > Chordata > Actinopteri > Labriformes > Labridae > Notolabrus > Notolabrus celidotus. The sequence goes on along the minus strand of NC_048281.1, from coordinate 35,112,462 downwards.
CTGAAAATTAACCGGATGTTTTCATTTTGTTTTGGTGAAACCTGACTTCCTGTCCCGCTCCATCTGCTCTGTTGAGATTGATGCGTCGTGCTCCGGCATCCGGCACAAATAGAAGTCTTGTGTATCTGATCCGGAGGCCTCAGACCTGCCGGATCAGAGACGCAGCTGGAACACAACAGAGTGGATCCAGTGGAAGTTAACACATTGACTAGAATAGAAACCTTTCAGATCTGGTGCCGTGGCGGATTGCAGACGGATCTGTTGGAATTTGGCAGTTAGAGAAATGTCTTCTGAGAGCAGATTATGAGTTGTGCTTGCAATGAGATGTCTGTATGAGAGAGTAGTTGAAGTTAAATCATTGCTGGATGTCTGCATACAACAAAAACCAGCTGAAACACTTGAGGGCGATGCTGCTCGTGCTGAAACAGAGACTTGGAAACCTCTGATACCAACACCTGATCCTGCAGGTTCTGTATTTTAATGAAGAAGTTGCAACAGAGATAGGAAAGAGATGGTAGAGTTTATGTAGACAAAGTCTTGTGTATTTGATCTGGAGGTCTCCGACCTGCCAGATCAGAGACGCAGCCGGAACGCAACGGAGTGGATCCAGTGGAAGTTAACACACTGACTAGAATAGAAACCATCAGAAAGCCACAGGTGCCGTTTTAGAAGTCATTGCACATGGAAAAACCCACAACATATACCTGCTCTAATCTGGTTTTACATAACCCAGAAAAATATACTTCATATTTAATTGAATTGCATGCATACTGTGAAATAAACCCCTCCATGTTGTTTCCCCCACAGAGACAAAGTCTTCATCTCCAGGTCTGCAGAGGTTAAACTGTGTAACTGAAGCCTGTGCCTCTCAGGTAAAGAAGACTCTAATCCTGATTGTGATGAAATCTAACTTCCTGACGGAGGTCTCAGGTTGTGTGTGAGGGGTTTCCCGCTGTAATGCAGCTCTCGTTCACACTGAATGGGAGAAGAACAGGAGTCCATATCTGAAACCAGTTCCTACAAACACTCCGGTTCACCTGGGAGACAAACACAGACTTTGACCTGGTTTTGAAACAGAAATGAGGGAAATCCCTAATATGGAAATGAGACACCTGTGCCAGAGGAGGTGAAAAAAAAGGATCTTTCAACAGTCGGCGCGGCACACACCCCGCCTGCAGTTTGCCCTGCGTGTGTGTGACTTACAGTCATCATTACTCAACCGTTACAAGCCAGTCCAAGTCGGTGACAGGTCAGGAGTGCAGACCGCTGGCTGAAGTCCACCCCCGTCGGCCAAGCCGGCCGGCTCCAGCAGCCGCGTGGTCGCTGGAGTCGGCGGGCGGCTTTGATCCGCCGACAGAGAAACTATTTCAAAGGACACGCAGGTGATAAAGCGGAGCGCGGTTATGTTCCTCTCCTCCCTGTCTCCTGGTCTTATCAGTGTGGCCTACATCACAGCGCTCTCAGGTCACGCTGTGTGGACGAGCCCACGCATGAGACTCTGAATACTGCACAGACGGAAAAAAAGGGTGAGACTGCGTGCAGAGAGGAAAGATTTAACACATAAACCACCAGAAATACAACCAGGAGGAAGAACACTGCAGATATTCTCACATTTAAATCAACAATATAAGAATTAAAAACAAACTAACACACTTCTTATTCTCATGAAGGTCAGAATCTGTTCATTAAAGCTCCTTTAAAAACACTGACCTGTCTGTCTAACAGATTACCTTCAGATACCAAAAACTGGATGACCCCAAATCCCTCACAAGTGCAGCCAAAAGTAGAATTATTGATCTCTTCTCTGATCTTGTCTGGTTCATGTTAGACTCATGTTTTCCCTCAAGTACAACTCACAGTGCATGTTCTTTAAAAACTGTTAATTGGCACATCGTCACAGTACGACCGGACCAATCAGCATCCTTTTAGGAGAAAGAGGCGGTAGCTTAAGAGCGGTTTGGTTCTGGCGTACGAGAGAAGCGACTGCAACCCTTGCATGCAGAGAGTAGTGTGGCTGCAGCTTTAGCATCGGTTTCAACTCAACTCATAAATAAAATACTTAAAAATGAAATAAAATCAATGCAGTAAAATGTATAAACTGCAATTCAATTGCACTAATAACTCAATCAGTCCATGCACAATATTTATATTTGTATTTATATTCT